>NC_053392.1:372719962-372970055 GCF_905171765.1 Bufo bufo | reverse complement strand
TATCCTTTTTGGGATCGATTTCAAGTTGGCCTCAAATACCAGAAACTAGTTATTTTGAGAATGGCAAATTTGGGAATAGTTTTTCAATCCAGAAAATAAAAAGTGCTTTTACGGTCACTACAAATAACTTGACCAGCTAAAACAGTACAGATTTGGTTGAATAGAGATGAGGCCTGTTTTTTTTTGCGCTGTGTGACAGGTATAGGTTTAATCACAGAATCAGACTTCTATCTGCACGCTAGCGTGTGTCTTAGGTTTTTCTGAATGACACTATCAGTACCTTCAATGTAAGATATCCTTTTTGGGATAGATTTCAAGTAGGCCTCAAATACCAGAAACTAGTTATTTTGAGAATGGCAAATTTGGGAATGGTTTTTCAACCCAGAAAAAAAAGTGTGCTTTTACGGTCACTACAAATAACTTGACCAGCTAAAACAGTAGAGATTTGGTTAAATAGAGATGTGAGGCCTGTTTTTTTTTGCGCTGTGTGACAGGTATAGGTTTAATCACAGAATCAGATTTCTATCAGCACGCTAGCGTGTGTCTTAGGTTTTTCTGAATGACACTATCACTAGCTTCAATGTAAGATATTCTGTTTGGGATAGATTTCAAGTAGGCCTCAAATACCAGAAACTAGTTATTTTTTGAGAACGGCAAATTTGGGAATGGTTTTTCAACCCAGAAAAAAAAGTGTGCTTTTACGGTCACTACAAATAACTTGACCAGCTAAAACAGTAGAGATTTGGTTAAATAGAGATGTGAGGCCTGTTTTTTTTTGCGCTGTGTGACAGGTATAGGTTTAATCACAGAATCAGATTTCTATCAGCATGCTAGCGTGTGTCTTAGGTTTTTCTGAATGACACTATCACTAGCTTCAATGTAAGATATTCTGTTTGGGATAGATTTCAAGTAGGCCTCAAATACCAGAAACTAGTTATTTTGAGAATGGCAAATTTGGGAATAGTTTTTCAATCCAGAAAATAAAAAGTGCTTTTACGGTCACTACAAATAACTTGACCAGCTAAAACAGTACAGATTTGGTTGAATAGAGATGTGAGGCCTGTTTTTTTTTGCGCTGTGAGACAGGTATAGTTTAAATAACAGAATCAGACTTCTATCTGCACGCTAGCGTGTGTCTTAGGTTTTTCTGAATGACACTATCAGTACCTTCAATGTAAGATATCCTTTTTGGGATAGATTTCAAGTAGGCCTCAAATACCAGAAACTAGTTATTTTGAGAATGGCAAATTTGGGAATAGTTTTTAAATCCAGAAAATAAAAAGTGCTTTTACGGTCACTACAAATAACTTGACCAGCTAAAACAGTACAGATTTGGTTGAATAGAGATGTGAGGCCTGTTTTTTTTGTTGCGCTGTGTGACAGGTATAGGTTTAATCACAGAATCAGACTTCTATCTGCACGCTAGCGTGTGTCTTAGATTTTTCTTAATGACACTATCAGTACCTTCAATGTAAGATATCCTTTTTGGGATAGATTTCAAGTAGGCCTCAAATACCACAAACTAGTTATTTTGAGAATGGCAAATTTGGGAATAGTTTTTCAATCCAGGAAATAAAAAGTGCTTTTACGGTCACTACAAATAACTTGACCAGCTAAAACAGTACAGATTTGGTTGAATAGAGATGTGAGGCCTGTTTTTTTTTTTGCGCTGTGTGACAGGTATAGGTTTAATCACAGAATCAGACTTCAATCTGCACGCTAGCGTGTGTCTTAGGTTTTTCTGAATGACACTATCAGTACCTTCAATGTAAGATATCCTTTTTGGGATCGATTTCAAGTTGGCCTCAAATACCAGAAACTAGTTATTTTGAGAATGGCAAATTTGGGAATAGTTTTTCAATCCAGAAAATAAAAAGTGCTTTTACGGTCACTACAAATAACTTGACCAGCTAAAACAGTACAGATTTGGTTGAATAGAGATGTGAGGCCTGTTTTTTTTTTGCGCTGTGTGACAGGTATAGGTTTAATCACAGAATCAGACTTCTATCTGCACGCTAGCGTGTGTCTTAGATTTTTCTGAATGACACTATCAGTACCTTCAATGTAAGATATCCTTTTTGGGATAGATTTCAAGTAGGCCTCAAATACCAGAAACTAGTTATTTTGAGAATGGCAAATTTGGGAATAGTTTTTCAACCCAGAAAAAAAAGTGTGCTTTTACGGTCACTACAAATAACTTGACCAGCTAAAACAGTACAGATTTGGTTGAATAGAGATGTGAGGCCTGTTTTTTTTTTGCGCTGTGTGACAGGTATAGGTTTAATCACAGAATCAGACTTCTATCTGCACGCTAGCGTGTGTCTTAGGTTTTTCTGAATGACACTATCAGTACCTTCAATGTAAGATATTCTTTTTGGGATAGATTTCAAGTAGGCCTCAAATACCAGAAACTAGTTATTTTGAGAATGGCAAATTTGGGAATAGTTTTTCAACCCAGAAAAAAAAGTGTGCTTTTACGGTCACTACAAATAACTTGACCAGCTAAAACAGTACAGATTTGGTTGAATAGAGATGTGAGGCCTGTTTTTTTTTGCGCTGTGTGACAGGTATAGGTTTAATCACAGAATCAGATTTCTATCAGCACGCTAGCGTGTGTCTTAGGTTTTTCTGAATGACACTATCACTAGCTTCAATGTAAGATATTCTGTTTGGGATAGATTTCAAGTAGGCCTCAAATACCAGAAACTAGTTATTTTTTGAGAACGGCAAATTTGGGAATGGTTTTTCAACCCAGAAAAAAAAGTGTGCTTTTACGGTCACTACAAATAACTTGACCAGCTAAAACAGTAGAGATTTGGTTAAATATAGATGTGAGGCCTGTTTTTTTTTGCGCTGTGTGACAGGTATAGGTTTAATCACAGAATCAGATTTCTATCAGCACGCTAGCGTGTGTCTTAGGTTTTTCTGAATGACACTATCACTAGCTTCAATGTAAGATATTCTGTTTGGGATAGATTTCAAGTAGGCCTCAAATACCAGAAACTAGTTATTTTGAGAATGGCAAATTTGGGAATAGTTTTTCAATCCAGAAAATAAAAAGTGCTTTTACGGTCACTACAAATAACTTGACCAGCTAAAACAGTACAGATTTGGTTGAATAGAGATGTGAGGCCTGTTTTTTTTTGCGCTGTGAGACAGGTATAGTTTAAATAACAGAATCAGACTTCTATCTGCACGCTAGCGTGTGTCTTAGGTTTTTCTGAATGACACTATCAGTACCTTCAATGTAAGATATCCTTTTTGGGATAGATTTCAAGTAGGCCTCAAATACCACAAACTAGTTATTTTGAGAATGGCAAATTTGGGAATAGTTTTTCAATCCAGAAAATAAAAAGTGCTTTTACGGTCACTACAAATAACTTGACCAGCTAAAACAGTACAGATTTGGTTGAATAGAGATGTGAGGCCTGTTTTTTTTTTGCGCTGTGTGACAGGTATAGGTTTAATCACAGAATCAGACTTCTATCTGCACGCTAGCGTGTGTCTTAGATTTTTCTTAATGACACTATCAGTACCTTCAATGTAAGATATCCTTTTTGGGATAGATTTCAAGTAGGCCTCAAATACCACAAACTAGTTATTTTGAGAATGGCAAATTTGGGAATAGTTTTTCAATCCAGGAAGTAAAAAGTGCTTTTACGGTCACTACAAATAACTTGACCAGCTAAAACAGTACAGATTTGGTTGAATAGAGATGTGAGGCCTGTTTTTTTTTTGCGCTGTGTGACAGGTATAGGTTTAATCACAGAATCAGACTTCTATCTGCACGCTAGCGTGTGTCTTAGGTTTTTCTGAATGACACTATCAGTACCTTCAATGTAAGATATCCTTTTTGGGATCGATTTCAAGTTGGCCTTAAATACCAGAAACTAGTTATTTTGAGAATGGCAAATTTGGGAATAGTTTTTCAATCCAGAAAATAAAAAGTGCTTTTACGGTCACTACAAATAACTTGACCAGCTAAAACAGTACAGATTTGGTTGAATAGAGATGTGAGGCCTGTTTTTTTTTGCGCTGTGTGACAGGTATAGGTTTAATCACAGAATCAGACTTCTATCTGCACGCTAGCGTGTGTCTTAGATTTTTCTGAATGACACTATCAGTACCTTCAATGTAAGATATCCTTTTTGGGATAGATTTCAAGTAGGCCTCAAATACCAGAAACTAGTTATTTTGAGAATGGCAAATTTGGGAATAGTTTTTCAATCCAGAAAATAAAAAGTGCTTTTACGGTCACTACAAATAACTTGACCAGCTAAAACAGTACAGATTTGGTTGAATAGAGATGTGAGGCCTGTTTTTTTTTGCGCTGTGTGACAGGTATAGGTTTAATCACAGAATCAGACTTCTATCTGCACGCTAGCGTGTGTCTTAGGTTTTTCTGAATGACACTATCAGTACCTTCAATGTAAGATATCCTTTTTGGGATAGATTTCAAGTAGGCCTCAAATACCAGAAACTAGTTATTTTGAGAATGGCAAATTTGGGAATAGTTTTTCAACCCAGAAAAAAAAGTGTGCTTTTACGGTCACTACAAATAACTTGACCAGCTAAAACAGTACAGATTTGGTTGAATAGAGATGTGAGGCCTGTTTTTTTTTTGCGCTGTGTGACAGGTATAGGTTTAATCACAGAATCAGACTTCTATCTGCACGCTAGCGTGTGTCTTAGGTTTTTCTGAATGACACTATCAGTACCTTCAATGTAAGATATCCTTTTTGGGATAGATTTCAAGTAGGCCTCAAATACCACAAACTAGTTATTTTGAGAATGGCAAATTTGGGAATAGTTTTTCAATCCAGAATATAAAAAGTGCTTTTACGGTCACTACAAATAACTTGACCTGCTAAAACAGTACAGATTTGGTTGAATAGAGATGTGAGGCCTGGTTTTTTTTGCGCTGTGTGACAGGTATAGGTTTAATCACAGAATCAGACTTCTATCTGCATGCTAGCGTGTGTCTTAGGTTTTTCTGAATGACACTATTAGTACCTTCAATGTAAGATATCCTTTTTGGGATCGATTTCAAGTAGGCCTCAAATACCAGAAACTAGTTATTTTGAGAATGGCAAATTTGGGAATAGTTTTTCAACCCAGGAAAAAAAAAGGGCTTTTACGGTCACTACAAATAACTTGACCAGCTAAAACAGTACAGATTTGGTAGAATAGAGATGTGAGGCCTGTTTTTTTTTGCGCTGTGTGACAGGTATAGGTTTAATCACAGAATCAGACTTCTATCTGCACGCTAGCGTGTGTATTAGGTTTTTCTGAATGACACTATCAGCACCTTCAATGTAAGATATCCTTTTTGGGATAGATTTCAAGTAGGCCTCAAATACCAGAAACTAGTTATTTTGAGAATGGCAAATTTGGGAATAGTTTTTCAATCCAGAAAATAAAAAGTGCTTTTACGGTCACTACAAATAACTTGACCAGCTAAAACAGTACAGATTTGGTTAAATAGAGATGTGAGGCCTGTTTTTTTTTGCTCTGTGTGACAAGTATAGGTTTAATCACAGAATCAGACTTCTATCTGCACGCTAGCGTGTGTCTTAGGTTTTTCTGAATGACACTATCAGTACCTTCAATGTAAGATATCCTTTTTGGGATAGATTTCAAGTAGGCCTCAAATACCAGAAACTAGTTATTTTGAGAATGGCAAATTTGGGAATAGTTTTTCAATCCAGAAAAAAAAAAGTGCTTTTACGGTCACTACAAATAACTTGACCAGCTAGAACAGTACAGATTTGGTTGAATAGAAATGTCAGGTCTATTTTTTAGGCGCTGGGTGACAGGCTCAACTTGCCCCTGATGTAGTATATGGCCAAAAAATAACCACACTGTTGATGGTTAAATGCACTTGGGTGACACAGGCTCAGCCTGCACCAGATGTAGTATATGGCCAAAAAATAATCAGACTGTTGATGGTTAAATGCACTTCGGTGACACAGGCTCAGCCTGCAGCTGATGTAGTATATGGCCAAAAAATAACCAGACTGTTGATGGTTAAATGCACTTCGGTGACACAGGCTCAGCCTACAGCTGATGTAGGATATAGCACAAAATAACCACACTATTGATTGTTAAATACACTTGGTGATAGCTTGTGCTAGCGCACCACAAGTCACGAAATGGCCGCCGATCACCCCAGAAAAAAAGTGATCTAAAAACGCTCTGGGCAGCCTCAAAAAAGTGAGCAAGTCAATATTAGCACTTCAATGATCCACAGCTGCAGATCGATCACAGAATGAAGTCTTTTGGAGGAGTTAATCTGCCTAATCTCGCCCTAACGTCGCAGCTGCAACCTCTCCCTATGCTTGAATCAGCAGAGTGACATGCAGCGCTACGTGACCCAAGCTTATATTGAGGCTGGGTCACATGCTGCACTGGCCAATCACAGCCATGCCAATAGTAGGCAAGGCTGTGATGGCCTCTTGGGGCAAGTAGTATGACGCTTGTTGATTGGCTGCTTTGCAGCCTTTCAAAAAGCGCCAAGAAAGCGCCGAACACCGAACCCGAACACGGACTTTTACGAAAATGTTCGGGTTCGGGTCCGTGTCACGGACACCCCAAAATTCGGTACGAACCCGAACTATACAGTTCGGGTTCGCTCATCCCTAATCACAATTACACATTTTATAACTACTGGAGCGGCAATGGGGGGGGGGGGTCTGTGGATGACACTGTTAAGGGGTGGGGGGTGGGTCTGTGGATGGCACTGTTATGGGATGGGGGGTCTGTGGATGGCACTGTTATGGGATGGGGGGGTCTGTGGATGGCACTGTTATAGGATGGATGGGTCTGTGGATGGCACTGTTATAGGATGGATGGGTCTGTGGATGGCACTGTTATGGGGTGGGGGGGTCTGTGGATGGCACTGTTATAGGATGGGGGGGGTCTGTGGATGGCACTGTTGTAGGGTGGGGGGGGGGGTCTGTGGATGGCACTGTTATAGGATGGGGGGGTCTGTGGATGGCACTGTTATGGGGTGGGGGGGTCTGTGGATGGCACTTTTATGGGGTGGGGGGGTCTGTGGATGGCACTGTTATGGGGTGGGGGGGTCTGTGGATGGCACTGTTATAGGATGGGGGGTCTGTGGATGGCATTGTTATGGGGTGGGGGGGTCTGTGGATGGCACTGTTATGGGGTGGGGGGGTCTGTGGATGGCACTGTTATAGGATGGGGGGGGGACTGTGGATGGCACTGTTATGGGGTGGGGGGTCTGTGGATGGCACTGTTATGGGGTGGGGGGTCTGTGGATGGCACTGTTATGGGGTGGGGGGGTCTGTGGATGGCACTGTTATGGGGTGGGGGGTCTGTGAATGCCAGGGGGAGATGTGAGAGGCAATATGATACTACTGGCACATTGGGGGGAGGCACTATGATACGGGCACATTATGGGGGGAGATGGCACTATGATACGGGCACATTATAGGGGGAGGTGGCACTATGATACGGGCACATTGGGGGGAGATGGCACTATGATACCGGCACATGGGGGGAGGAGAGAGGCACTCCGCACTTGATACTGGCACATGATTAGTGGGGCATCTATGGGGACACTTACTGGCACATTATTGGGTGGCACTGTGGGGCCACTTCTTATTGGCACATTATTGGGGGGCACTATGGGGGCATCTACTGAGGCCACAAAGAAGGGGTATTTTATATGGGGGGCTCTGTGTGGTACTAGTATTATCAGGGTTATTATCTGTTTCCGCAGTATAGTATTGGGGAGCACAGCGGAACAGTATTGGGGGTGTTAGGATGATTTGTCCAGAAGATGGGAGGATGATGGAAAAGTAGTAAACTAAGATTTTTTTTTTTTGTCAAGCTGCAGAGACGAAAAATGGCTGAAAACTGGTGGTCTGGTCTGAAGGTCTGAAAGGAGAAGATGAGGAAAGAGAACATCTACAAGAGACGTCACTGGATGTAAGAGGTACGTGGCGCTGTATTACCCTGTGTGTTCTGTAGTGATAGGAGCAGGGGTCATCGCGGTCATATAGGGTGCGACCGTGACTGGGAGGTGGAGGTTCAGACAAACTGACGCGGTCTGACTTTGTTTCTTACACCGTGCGTTCACACAATTACGTACAGGATTCGAAGGATTCGAGATTCGAAAGATTCGATATATTTGAGAACCTTTTCGGATTCGGATTCGGATTCGAAAAAAAATGGATTCGTCCCAACTCTACTCTTTGGATACTATAGTCAGCTTTACAGCCTTACATAGCACTGGTTTTAAGATGTGTGGAGGAGCGGCAAGCACAAGAAAATCCAGCGACAACAGCAGCGGAGGCTGAGGATCGGCTTTGCTTCCAGGTACGTATTCAAAATCTACTTTGTGACAAGCATATCTATTTCCTGGGATGATGCTGCTCTGACGCTGTCCATGTTAACTGGACAGCTTCAGAGCAATGAGCTAGACTCCACCTCAGAAAAGTTCATGTACAGGAAATGCCCTCTTGGATAACCATGCCATATTTAAATATACAGTTAAGTCTAGAAATATTTGGACAGTGACAAAATCTTCATGATTTTGGCTCTGCATGCCACCACATTTGACATTAAACATCTGAGATGGAATTGAAGCATAGAATTTCAGGTTTAATTCAAAGGATTGAACTAAAATATCCTGTGAAACGTTTAGGAATTGCAACCATTTTTCTGCAAAGCCTCCTCCTTTCAGGGGCTCAAAAGTAATTGGGCATATTAACATTGCCATAAATAAAATGTTCATTTTTAATACTTTGTAGAGAATCCTTTGCAAGCAATAAAGTCTGAAACCCATGAAGTCTGAACCGCTAGGTTTCCTCCTTTTTGATGCTTTGCCAGGCCTTTACTGCAGCTGTCTTCAGTTGTTGCTTGTTTGTGGGTCTTTCTGCCTCACATGAGATGGATGCTCAATCAGGTGGAGATCTGGTAATTAACTCAGCCATTGCAGAATATTACACTTCTTTGCATAAAAAACTCCTGTGTTGCTTTTGCAGTAAATTTTGGGTCATTGTACACCTCTACTTTGAAGAGCCATCCAATCAAACTTGCTGCATTTGGTTGAATCTGAGCAGAAAGTATATCCCCGTTCACTTCAGAATTCATCCAGCTGTTTCTGTCTTCAGTCATCATCATCATCAATAAACATTAGTGACCCAGTGCCATTGAAAGCCCATGCCATCACACTGCCTCCACCATGTTTTACAGAGGATTTGGTGTGCTTTGGATCATGAGTAGGGATAAGCAAACCCGTGGAAGTTTGGGTTTGCCGGGTTTAGCCGAACTTCAGGTCAAAGTTCAGGTTCGGGACCCAAACTTGACCCCGAACCTCATTGAAGTCAATGGGGACCCGAACTTCACTTTATTATTTTCCAGTTATAACATTGTTATATCAGAAAATAATAGCATTCTTAAGAAAGAATGCAAAAGAATATGGCCATTTACGGGTAAAAACAAAACAAAAAACTCACCTCATCCACTTGATTGCGCAGCAGCAGCTTCTTCTATCTTCATTGAACAGGACCTGCCAAAGGACCTGCGATATGCACATCACAGGTCCTTTGGCAGGTCCTGTTCAGTCAAGATAGAAGAAGCTGCTGCAGTGCGATCAAGTGGATGAGGTGAGTTTTTTTTATTTATTTTTTATAGATTACAATAGCGGCTCACCCTCTGATGGTATCAGACCAGGTGCTCTATCTATATGATTTCACCCTATCACCATATGATTATATAATTTATATTTCTAGATAGAAACACTTCATCTGGGACTGCTCAGAGACTTTAAAATTCAACAATTCTTTTATTATAACACCCAATATGTGTGCCTTAGCACAGCCCGATTCATATATATTAAAATACCAAAAAAATGTTACCAATTAAAAACAGTAAAACATAAAATTCTACAACATAAAATCTCAGTATAGATCACAAATAAGAAGGAGTCCTCATATTATGTCTGTCAGACACACAGCCGCTTGACACAGTGTATTTTACCCGTAAATGGTCATATTATTTTGCATTCTGTCTTAAGAATGCTATTACTTTATGATATATAACGTCATAAATAATAAAAACACCCGAACACCGAACCTGAACCTGGACTTCAGGTCCGGGTACCCGAACTGGCAAAGTTCGGTATGAACCCGAACTTTACAGTTCGCGTTTGCTTATCCCTAATCATGAGTCTTTCCAAGCCTTCTCCATACTTTCTTCTCCCCATTATTCTGGTACTGGTTTGTCTTAGTTTCATCATCCTCTGTATTTTCTCTCATGAAGTCTTCTCTTCATGGTAGACTTACAGATACACCTTCTTCCTGGAGAGTGTTCTTCACTTGGGTGGATGTTGTGAAGGGGTTTAACATGGAAAGGATTCTGTGATCATCCTCTACTGTTGTCTTCCATGGACGTCCAAACCTTTGATTTCCCGAGTTCACCAGTGCTCTTTTTTAAACAATAGCAACAAAGAAAGTAGTCAGCGGCACTCAACAGTGTACTGTGTCAAATCGATGCTTTATTCCACGAAGACATGGCATGGGGCAGACAAACAACTACACGCACCAAACAGCGGCGGCCGTTTCGCGCTACATGCGCTTCATCTGGCTGTGTGTCAGCGTGTCCATTTGCGCCGCCCTTTTAAGGTATTAGTGCTACGCGTTGCCATAACAACAGGCAACAACAATGCGCCTACATAAAGGGTTAGGAAAAAAAACATTGGCTGTCGTGGTTGGGAGCGACGGATTGGTCATGGAGGGCTTTCGCAAGCCCACGTCGACCAATTCCTTGCTCCACCACGACAGCTTCCATCCACGAAGTGTCAAAAATGCTGTACCGTACGGCCAATTCATCAGGCTTAGAAGAATAAACAGTAAGGATGAGGGCTATCACAAACAAGCATTAGAACTGAAACAACGCCTGATGGAAAGAGGTTATGCAGAGGAATCATTAGATAAAGATATGAAGAGACATTTTCACAGAGTGTTTTACTTCATAAAAGTGACGACAGGAACAAACAGGTACAGGACAGGGATGAAAGTTCCAGGTTCGCATTCTCCTTTAAATATAGCCCTATGGCTTAACGTATCCGTTCTGTGATATTTAAAAATTGGGATATTTTGAGGAGAGATGCGACTCTGAATGAACTCACTGAACACAAGCCACTTATATCCTTCAGGAAAAGCCATACAATTAAGGATAAACTTGTAAGGAGCAGGTTTGCTCCTATCAAAAGCAATAATTGGCTATCAGAGAAGTTACCGAAGGGGAACTTTAAATGTTGTAGTTGTTCACTGTGTAAGTATAACTCCCAAAAAAAGTGTATTCAGTTTGCAGGGATCCAACATAGAATCTGTAGCTTCATTAACTGCAGGAGCACATATGTGGTATATTTGTTGCTCTGCAATTGCGGCAGATTCTATGTTGGAAAGACAATTAGGTGTATGTTTGAACGAGTAAGAGAACATTTTAATTCTGTAAGGACAGGAAAAGGTTGCCCTAGATTCATAGACCTGCTCATGCAGGTAATTTAGACTGCATCTCCTTCACAGGCTTGGAGACCGTGTCCGCCCCTCCACAGGGAGGAGACAGATACCGCCTCCTCCTGCAGAGAGAAGCGAAGTGGATTCTACGTACCCAGGCATTAGGTGAACTTGGCTTAAATTATAGAAATTATTTAAGTGTATTCCTCTGATCTGATGTGATATTGCCATCCTGATTGAATCATATTTATGTTCTGCATTGGTCTCTATATGTTATGAAATGTTTTTACTGACCCTTTATGTAGGCGCATTGTTGTTGCCTGTTGTTATGGCAACGCGTAGCGCTAATACCTTAAAAGGGCGGCGCAAATGGACACGCAGACACACAGCCAGATGAAGCGCATGTAGCGCGAAACGGCCGCCGCTGTTTGGTGCGTGTAGTTGTCTGTCTGCCCTATGCCATGTCTTCATGGAATAAAGCATCGATTTGACACAGTACACTGGTGAGTGCCGCTGACTACTTTCTTCATTGCTATTGTTTATACATATCTATCTTCTCAGCTGTGCACCACCGTCACTGTACATGAACAGAGAACCAGTGGATTTCGCCACACTCTGCTTGTTGTTGAAAGGGTCTGAGTTCGTGCAGCTGTGCCGCCTGACTCTACAATTGTTTAATTACTCTCTTTTTTAACCAGAATGTACCAAACTGTTGATTTGGCCACTCCTAACATTTCTGCTATCTCTCTGATGGATTTCTTCATTTTTTTTTTTTGCCTAATGGAAGTCTGTTTACCTTCAATTGAGAGCTGCTTTGACCGCATGTTGTGGGTTCACAGCAACCACTTCAAAATGCAAATGCCACACCTGGAGTCAACTCCAGATCTTTTACCTGCTTAATTAATGATGGATTAATGAGGGAATTGCCTATGTAGCCCATTAAATAGCTTTTGAAATCATTTTCCAATTACCTTTGGTCTCTTCAAAAAGAGACAGCTACATATTAAAGAGCTGTAATTCCTAAACTCTTCCTCCGATTTGGATTTGAATACCCTCAAATTAAAGCTGAGTCTGCACTTTAAGCCCATATTGATTGTATAACTCTATCTTGAATATGTTCTAGTAAACAGCTAAAATGCAAAAACTTGTATCACTGTCCAAATATTTGTGGACCGAACTGTACGTAGGAAAAAAAAAGCAGGGGTCGTTATTTGGGAAATGGGGGGCTAAGTCATAATAACAGCAGGGCATTCAAGGGAAAGGCAATATTTAAGGCAAGTGCTTGTTTCACTTTTTTTTAAACAAGGGACATATCCTCTTCAAGTCCACCATATTTAATCAAGATAGAATTTCTCCCCATAAAAACTTTGGAATAACACATTACATTTTCACACATGACAAAACCTGACCTGTCTTTGGCTCTAAATGTATGGCTTCTAAATTGGAGTATTAGATGGAATACCTCCTAATCTGGCCCATATAGCTCACACACCAGAGCAAACTTAGTATGCTGTTCTATAGCCCCAAACACAATCAAGTAACCAATATATTTCACCCACCCTTCCCGAAGAACTATACCAAACCCAAAAAGAGAAAAATCTAAGAATTATAACATTATTAAATTGATTTTGTTAATGCATTCTTCAAAGTAAACCAACGTTTCTAACGTATAGGACAACATGTATAGATGTCTGTAGTGAGAGTATTTATATAATCTCTGAAATTTGCACACAATGTTAAAAATAGGAATGCACTGTTCTTTTCATACTAGACTAATACTGTCAGTGAGCAGAGAGATTACAAATTATATGCAACTATTTCTGGATTATCTTTCCACCATTTGAGCCTGGTCTTTTCTGGTAGTCTGAGGAAATACTGATAGCTTGTGTCCTTGCAGGACCTTGATACTAAATATAAAAGATGCTTAATACATTGTATTCCTGATTGGTACCCTACAAACCATGTTTTATTTATGCAACTTTTATTAAAAATGCTGAATTTAAATAAATGTTTCAAACAAATACATAATTGTTTTTCACTGAAACATTTATGTACATTATAAAAATTACATATTTCAATAGTGATGCATCTAAATCGTATTATCAGCAAAAGTTTATGATGTATGTCATTGTGTTGACATTATTGGGCACACTAAGCAGCAACCTACAGTAGTTGCCATATATACTGTACATTTATGTTTTTTCCTTAATAATGGGTACCTGTCACAATGAAAATGTAATGGTAATTAGAAGCAGCATGATATAGAGCTGGAGCTGAGCAGATTGATATATATTTTTATGGAAAAGATTAGTGTTGATCGAGCATGCTGGGCCGAACACCAGTTCGGCTCAAACATCTCGATGCTCGGCACATGGCGGTATTCGGCCGAATACTGCATGTGCTTGTCACGACTGTGACTGATCCAGACAGGTCTGGGCGGAGAAGGTCGCAGCGACTTTCTACTCGCGATAGCTTGTGAGTTTGCTCCGTGGTTCAGGGTATGTCATCTGGGTTTTGCCTTGTGAACCTTTTTGTCCTGACTGGGAGTTTATAGGCATCCTTCTCAGGTGAGTCCTGTCTGCCACTCCCAGCTACTATATTAGTTTCACTTTCACTTGCAGTCATTGCCAGATATAGTCCTTACTTCCAGTTCTATTCTGACCTTTGAAGGAGATCGTTTGATGGTGTTGCTGTGGAGCTCTTGTCCGGCGTGGACTGTCGTGATTGGGATCGCCTTCTCTGCTCGTGACTGGATATGTCTATCTCTGATATAGTTTGTTTGTTGCTGTCTTCCCCTGCTGTTCTCCTAGACATGAGTGATGGTGACTTTTTTTTGCTTGCTGTTTTGCATTGTATTTTTCTGTTCCACTATGGATCCGGTTACGGTTTTGGCGAAACAATTACAGGGATTATCCCTTGAAGTGGCAGGATTAAAAGCAACAGTGCGGCAGCAGCAGCAGCCATCCTTGGGTTCCACGTTGCTACGGGAAACCAAGGTACTCCTGAGTCAAAAGTGGCTTTACCTGATAGGTTCTCAGGAGAGAGAGACCAATTTGTAACCTTCAGAGAAGCTTGCAAATTGTTCTTCAGGTTACGCCCTAGATCCTCCGGCGGTGAGGAACAACGGGTGGGTATTGCAATTTCTCTCCTGCAAGGAGATCCGCAGGCTTGGGCTTTCTCCCTACCATCAGACTCTCTGGCCTTACGATCAGTGGAGGAGTTTTTTGAAGCCCTGGGTCTCGTATATGATGACACTGGCTGAGTCTAAGCTACGTAGACTTCGGCAAGAGAACCGGTCTGCTGAACTATATTGTTCCGAATTCCGTAGGTGGGCTACTGATACGTTATGGAACGACTCGGCCCTTAGGAGTCAGTTCTGCCAGGGGTTGTCTGAAAAATTAAAAGACGCGCTGGCGGTATACGAGGTCCCTGGGTCTCTGGAGGCTGCTATGTCTCTGTCCATAAGAATCGACAGACGACTCAGGGAGAGACTATTAAATTTTACGGAGGCCTCTATAGGGCAGGGATCGGTTTGTTATGATCCAGTCGAACCAATGCAAATAGGGGGCGCCACTAGACGGGTGAATCCTCCTAAGTTCCGCTGTAGGTCAGAGGTTTGTTTTTGTTGAGGGGGGAGGGGTCATTTTGTAAAGGTTTGTCCCTCAGAACCCAAGAGACCACAAACAAAGGAGCCGCCGGGAAAACTCCAGAACCGATACGCAGAACTATTCCTGTTTTTGCCATCGACTCCTCCCCTCTTACTCAGAAAGAGTTAGCTCAGATCATTCATAATATCCATCTGCAGGTAGGGGACCTCCATAAAGAGCATATCTCGTGTTATGTCCTGGACGGTCTTCCGCCTCCTATGGTATTGGGGCTTCCCTGGCTGGTGACTCACAATCCAGTGGTGGATTGGCAGGCCGGGGAGATTGTGGAGTGGAGTGAACATTGTAAGGACAACTGCTTGAGTAGTAGGTGCTCTACACTCTCTGTAACATCTTTACCTGCCTTTCTGTCAGATTTTATGGATGTGTTCTCTGAGAAGGGTTGTCAGGGGTTACCACCTCATCGTCCATATGATTGCCCGATTAATCTACTACCTGGGGCCAAACTACCTAAAATCCGGTTATACAATCTTTCCGGCCCGGAGAGGAAGGCTATGAAAGATTATATTTCGGAGAGTTTGGCTAAGGGACACATCAGACCCTCTTCTTCACCTGTGGCTACAGGGTTCTTTTTCGTTAAAAAGAAAGATGGGGGCCTACGTCCTTGCCTGGATTTCCGGGAATTAAACCGGATAACTATCCGAGATCCCTATCCTCTTCCTCTCATTCCCGACCTCTTTAATCAGGTTGCTGGTGCTAAATGGTTTTCCAAAATGGATCTCAGAGGAGCCTATAACCTGGTTCGCATCAAAGAGGGGGATGAGTGGAAGACGGCTTTTAATACTCCGGAAGGGCATTATGAAAATCTGGTCATGCCATTTGGTCTTACTAATGCGCCTGCGGTATTCCAACATTTTGTCAACGATATTTTTAGTCACCTTATCGGGAGATTTGTTGTGATATATCTTGATGACATCCTGGTCTATTCCCCGGATCTGGATACACATAAGATCCATGTGAGACAAGAGCTGCAGATATTAAGGGCCAACAAATTGTTTGCTAAGTTAGAAAAATGTGTGTTCGCCGTAAAAGAACTGCCATTTCTGGGGTATGTGTTGTCAGATTCAGGTTTCCGCATGGATCCAGAGAAAGTCCGGGCGATTATAGACTGGGATCTGCCTGAGAACCTGAAGGCATTGCAACGCTTCCTGGGGTTTGCCAATTTTTATAGAAAGTTTATAGAAAACTATTCCTTGGTGGTCAAACCACTGACGGACATGACCCGAAAGGGATCCGATTTTTCCAAATGGTCACATGCAGCCAAAACTGCCTTTGCATCTCTGAAGGAGAGATTCACCTCGGCCCCTATTCTCGTACAGCCAGATGTCTCGCTTCCTTTTATTGTAGAGGTTGACGCATCAGAGGTGGGGGTGGGAGCGGTACTATCTCAGGGCCCGTCCCCTGGTGAATGGCGTCCGTGTGCTTTCTTTTCGAAGAAATTGTCTACTGCAGAAAGGAACTATGATATTGGCAACAGGGAACTTTTGGCTATTAAGTTGGCTTTTGAGGAGTGGCGTCATTTTTTGGAGGGGGCGGTTCATCCCGTCACGGTGATTACTGATCACAAAAACTTATTATATCTGGAGTCTGCTAAACGTCTCACCCCTAGACAGGCTCGGTGGTCGTTATTTTTTACTAGGTTTAATTTTGTAATAACCTATCGCCCGGAGGCAAAAAATACTAAGGCGGATGCATTGTCTCGAAGTTTTCCTGGAGGGGGTGATGTTGAGGTACCAGAGCCCATTTTGCAAAAGGGGGTGGTGGTCTCTGCATTACACTCAGGTTTGGAGGGGAGGGTGTTGGAAGCTCAGGGGGACGCCCCGGCCTCCTGCCCCTCGGGTAAACTGTTTGTGCCAGAAAATTTACGACTGGAGATACTAAAAGAACACCATAACTCCACACTGGCAGGACACCCAGGTAGTAGGGCAACCTCTGAGTTAGTGTCTCGTCGGTTCTGGTGGCCTAAATGGCGCCAGGAGGTGTTGAATTTTGTGTCTGCATGTGCTACCTGTGCTCGTTCTAAGGTAGATCATACTCGTCCGGCAGGGCGTCTTTTACCTCTGGCCATCCCCAACAGGCCTTGGACGCACCTGTCAATGGATTTCATTACGGATCTACCAGTATCAGCGGGGAAGACTGTTATTCTTGTAGTTGTTGACAGATTCAGTAAAATGGTGCACTTTATTGCTCTTGCCGCATTGCCTAATGCTAACACACTGGCTCAGGTTTTTATTGACCACATCGTGAAGCTTCAGGGGGTCCCTTCCGATATTGTTTCGGATCGTGGTACCCAATTCGTTTCTAAATTTTGGAAAGCTTTTTGTTCTCGTTTAGGGGTTCATCTGTCGTTTTCTTCATCTTTCCATCCACAGTCCAACGGTCAGACTGAACGTACCAATCAAAACCTAGAGACATATTTGAGATGCTTTGTTTGCGAAAATCAGGAGGAATGGTCATCTTATTTACCGTTAGCCGAGTTTGCCATTAATAATCGTCGTCAAGAATCCACCGATAAGTCACCATTTTTTGGTGCGTATGGTTTCCATCCTCAGTTTTGTACGTTTAGTGAGGGGGGGGCGTCTGGGATTCCCGAGGAGGAACGATTTGCGTCTTCACTTTCTTCAGTGTGGCAGAGTGTGCAAGAAAGTTTGAAGAGAATTGGTGGTAGATACAAACGTGCGGCTGATAGGAAGCGCTCTGAAGGTCCGGACCTTGGGGTGAATGACTTGGTGTGGTTGTCTACCAGAAATATCAAGTTGAAGGTTCCCTCGTGGAAATTAGGTCAGAGATTTATTGGTCCTTATAGGGTAATTAAGATCATTAACCCGGTGGCTTTTCGTCTGGAGCTACCTCAGACTCTAAGGATCCATAATGTCTTCCACAGATCTCTGCTTAAGAGATATGTAGAACCTCCTGAACCATTGCCACTACCGCCTCCACCGGTGGTTGTTGATGGCAGTCTTGAGTTTCAGGTAGAAAAGATTGTTGATTCACGATATGTTCGCCGCTCTCTTCAGTACCTGGTGCACTGGAAAGGTTATGGTTCCGAAGAGAGAATGTGGGTTCCAGCATCAGAGATAAAAGCGGACAGACTCATTCGGGCTTTTCATAGCTCCCATCCGGAGAGGCCTGGTCTTGAGGGTCCAGGGGCCCCTCGTAGAAAGGGGGGTACTGTCACGACTGTGACTGATCCAGACAGGTCTGGGAGGAGAAGGTCGCAGCGACTTGCTACTCGCGATAGCTTGTGAGTTTGCTCCGTGGTTCAGGGTATGTCATCTGGGTTTTGCCTTGTGAACCTTTTTGTCCTGACTGGGAGTTTGTAGGCATCCTTCTCAGGTGAGTCCTGTCTGCCACTCCCAGCTACTATATTAGTTTCACTTTCACTTGCAGTCATTGCCAGATATAGTCCTTACTTCCAGTTCTATTCTGACCTTTGAAGGAGATCGTTTGATGGTGTTGCTGTGGAGGTCTTGTCCGGCGTGGACTGTCGTGATTGGGATCGCCTTCTCTGCTCGTGACTGGATAAGTCTATCTCTGATATAGTTTGTTTGTTGCTGTCTTCCCCTGCTGTTCTCCTAGACATGAGTGATGGTGACTAGTGCTCCCATTGGCCTTTCCCCACTCTAGGCTTGTTAGGATGACTGAGGGTTTTAGGCATCCTGCTCGCCGCATGGGTTCACACCCCGTCTAGGGTATCAGGGCAGACAGGTGCCAGCTTAGGGTTAGTCAGGGGTGGCCATACTATTTCCATCCGTAGATAAGGGTCCCCCTTCCCCTCCGTCTGGTGCGACACGACTGCTGCTGGGGTAGCGGTCGTGACAGTGCTTGAGCGCAATGCTCGAGTCTACTCCCTGCACGTTACTCGGCTGCTACGCAGCCAATAAACGTGCAGGTAAGTACTGCCCTCACAGCCAATTACTGTAATGCAGGTTACTGGCATTACAGTGATTGGCTGGCCAGAACGCGTCATCGGGTGCTATATAGCACCCGATGACGCGTGTTCGGCTCAGTCTTAGTCAGGGAGAGCTGTGCTGAGGAAGGGACAGACAGTGTAGGGAGTGATATAGGAATAATTTTGTTAGAAACACTTTTCAGAGACCCAAAAGTCCTTTTATGGACTATTGTTGTGTGTTGGAGCAGCAATATATATTTTTAGCGCAACCTGCGCTAAATTGCTAAAACTTAACAGACCCAAAAGTCCTTTTTAGGACTATTGTTGTGTGTGGCAGCAATATCTATTTTTAACGCATCCTGTGCTAAATAGCGTGCAATAGTTAGGTCGCTGCAGACAGCGACATTAGCTGCGCCACATGTCCTGTGTAAAGTGTGCGTATCCAAAAAATGTCTGTGACATCCAGTGTACTTTTTCCGTAGACAGTGTCCGCTGCAGACAGTGACATTAGCTGCGCCACATCTCCAGTGTAAAGTGTGCGCATCTAAAAAATATCTGTGACTTCCAGTGTCCTTTTTCGGCAGACGGTGTCCGCTGTGGACAGTGACATTAGCTGCGCCACATCTCCAGTGTAAAGTGTGCGCATCCAAAAAATATCTGTGACATCCAGTGTACTTTTACCATAGACAGTGTCCGCTACGGACAGTGACATTACCAGTGCCACATCTGCAGTGTAAAGTGTGCGCATCCAAAAAATATCTGTGACATCCAGTGTACTTTTTCAATAGACTGTGTCCGCTTCTGACAGTGACATTACCTGTGTACACCAAAATTATTACTACACACATATAGTATAAATTAATTCTTTATAATTTAAAAAGAGAAAAGATCAATACATATTATAATCAAATACATACAGTGGTAGCAGTGCAGGACAATGCTGCGACAAGTAAAAATCCACCCTCCCCACAAAACTCCTACAGTTGGCTTTATACCATCAACATTACATGGAGTAGTAGAGACAGGGAAGTGGCCGTGATGCTGATGGTGCACGCAGAAGCCGTGGGTGGGAAGAAGAGGTTGAGGAGATTGAGAATCATCCTCCTGTTGACGACAGCGAAGTCTTGCCTGTTGGTACTATGGCAAACATGGCTGACTTCATGTTAGGCTGCCTTTCCAGCAACCCGTGCGTTATACGCATTTTAGACAACATGGATTACTGGCTGTTCACCCTTCTCGACTCCCACTACAAAGAGAACTTCTCATCTCTCATTCCTCTGGTGGAGAGGCCGAGCAAATCAGTGCAATACCAGAATATCCTGGTTGAAAAAATGCTCCAAAAATTTCCATATGACAACATATACAAGTAGAGACAAACGGACGGCACTCACCACTTTGCGCTGTAACGATCTTCCCTTTATTTTCGGTAGAGAGCGGACAACATATACAAGTGTGTACCAGCTGAATAGGCGACGGCCGTTTCGCACCTTAGTGCTTCATCTGGCCCTTAATCAAGTGAACCCTTCACCTGCTCCTTTAAGAGATTCAGCCTGTGACGCGATATTACCTGCGCCCGACAGGTACTGCACCGGCCCGGCGCCTACCCCTGTGCGTCAGAGTAAACTGCGTCACAATTGAAAGACAAACAATAAAACACAACTTTAAAATAGTACCATGATTTTCAATTATATATGCAACATGTTAATAGGAGAAATCGGGTCCCTATAGGAATACCCCCATATCAATTTTGTTGTTTAACCCCAGGGGTCCCATTGCGTCTGCACGTAGGATCCATTTGCTTTCTCTTCTGAAGAGTTCCTTGTGTCTATCGCCCCCCTGCGGTAGACTCTGTACTACTTCTATACCGGCAAAGCTAAGGGTGAGATGGTTACCTGCGTGCTCCTCCCTCACATGATCTATCAGTCGTATGCAGCCTTTTCCCGTGGACAGTGAGTTTAAATGTTCCCTGATCCTCTCCTGGAGACACCTGATCGTTTTGCTTATATAAAACCTACCACATGCACATTTGATGAGGTACACCACGTATTTACTTTTACAGGTGATGAGGGTGTTCACTTTGTGTTGTATCCCTCCAAACCTTAAAATGTTCCATTGGGGATTTCCATATGACAACGCTGGCGGCAGAGTCCGTAGTTCCTTGGGCAACCGAGGAGTAGTGATGGAGGTACATTGGCCGGGACGGGTCGCGAACATGATCGCGCAAACGTGATGAAATGTTCGCGAACCGCAAGTTTGCGGCGGGCTACATTCACTTTAATGGCAGGTGAACCTGAAAAACTTTCAGCTTATATTTGCAGCCACCAGTGCACAAATAGTTCCACACCATGGACACTGACATACTAGAGGGGGATCAATGAAAGAATTCCAACAAAAAATATGTGTCTTAATCAGGGGACATTTTTATGCGTCTTAAAGGGAAATTCTCTTTAATGTGCCCTGTTTATTTTAGGCCACGGGTGTACGGGCCTTAAAAATTAGGCATTCACCATAATTCTGATTATGTGGCTCGAGGTACATTATGGCGTTAATGGATCAAAAAAATTTCTGTAGGCCACTGGACTACAGGCCCCAAACATTAGGCATTCACCGGACAGAAAAGATCAAGTGATTATGTGGCCAGAGGTATATTACACAGTCAATGGATATCAATTATACTGCAGGCCAGTACAAATACAGGTCAAATACATATGTTTAAAAGAACTAAAAATATAAATTTGGATTAAAAACATGGCTAACAAAATCCCCTCTCTTGAAAAAAAACCTTATGATAATAGTTGAAATTCGATAACACGTGGTTGTCACTGGTGTTGAATGTATGTGGCTGGAGGTAGATTACACAGTCATTGAATATCAATTTTACAGCAGGCCAGTGGACTACAGCCCCCCAAAATTATGCATTCACCTTACAGAAAAGAATTATTTGTTCCAAAAGCGTTTGCCACTCTGCATAGCTGTGGTAACGCAGCAGAACCGCAAACAAATGCTGCACTACCAAAATGCACTATATAGAAAGTATATTATTGGTATATAACACCCCTGCTTCAATCAGTTTTTTGGGGGGGCAACTGGTATATCACACCAGTTGAAATTATTTGTTCCAATAGCGTTTGTCACTCTGTGTAGCTGGGGTAACACAACAGAACCGCAAACAAATGCTGCACTACCTAAATGCAATATTTAGAAAGTATATTATTGGTATATCACACCCCTGCCTCAATCAGTTTTTTTGGGGGGCAATTGGTATATCACACCAGTTGAAATTATTTGTTCCAAGAGCGTTTGCCCCTCTGTATAGCTGCAGTATCGCAGCAGAAACACACAAAAATGCTGCACAATATAAATGCACTATAATATACTTTCTATGTTAGAAGTATATTACACCCCTCAGTAAGTCACACCTATCGATAGCACACCTATACCAGTCCTTAAAAGGACTTTTGTGGCCCTATTAGCTAGCGTTTGGTGTCCCAAACAGTCTGTCCCTGCTCCACACAGCAACCTCTCCCTACACTGGCAAAAGACTGAATGTAAAATAGCGGCCAGATCGGGTTTATTTATAAGGTAGGGGGCATGTCCATGTGCTGAAACGTCTCAATTGGCTGTCCTGTACCACCTGATGGATGTGTCATGGGTCAAAGTTCTTCACAATGTAAAAGAATATGGTACCGGCGGACATCGTCATATGTTCGTCCATTCGGCGAACCGCGAACGAGCAAAGTTCGTCGCAAAATGACCGCCGGCGAACTGCAAGGCCATCTCTACCGAGTAGGGGAGACAAGGGGAACACACAGCAGTTCCAACAGAGGCAGGGCAACACTCTCCAAAGCTTGGGTCAGTTTAATGACACCCCACCAGCACCTTCACCCTGATGTGCGGCCTACTGTCATAAGGAGGGAAAAATTTTGGAAGATGTTGAAGGAGTACATAGCAGACCGTGTCAGCGTCCTCAATGATCCCTCAGTGCCTTACAACTACTGGGTGTCCAAGCTGGTCATGTGGCACGAACTGGCGCTCTATGCCTTGGAGGTGCTGGAATGCCCTGCCACCAGCGTTTTGTCTAAGCTGGTATTTAGTGCTTCTGGTGGCATTATAACAGATAAGCGTATCTGCCTGTCAACTCAAAATGCTGACAGGTTGACTCTTATAGTTGACTTCTCCACTCCACCAGAGCTTTTACAGGGTCAGCTCACCTGCAGGACCTCACCTACAATATTTTACAGGGTCAGCTCACCTGCAGGCCCTCGCATATAAATTTGAAAGGGTCAGCTCACCAGCAGGCCCTCACCTACAATCTTTTACAGGGTCTGCTCACCTGCAGGACCTCATCTACAATCTTTTACAGGGTCAGCTCACCTGCAGGCCCTCGCATATAATGTTTTACAGGGTTAGCTCATCTGTAGGCCCTCACCTACAATCTTTTACAGGGTTATCTCACCTGCAGGCCCTCGCATATAAATTTTTAGAGGGTCAGCTCACCAGCAGGCCCTCACCTACAATATTCTACAGGGTCAGCTCACCTGTAGGCCCTCACATATAATTTTTTACAGGGTCATCTCACCTGTAGGCCCTTGCATATAATGTTTCACAGGGTCAGCTCACCTGCAGGCCCTCACCTACAATCTTTTACAGGGTCAGCTCACCTGCAGGCCCTCGCATATAATTTTTTAGAGGGTCAGCTCACCTGCAGGCTCTCGCATATAATGTTTTACAGGGTCAGATCACCTGTAGGCACTCGCATATAATGTTTTAAAGGGTCATCTCACCTGCAGGGCCTCACCTACAATGTTTTACAGAATCAGCTTACCTGCAGGCCCTCACCTACAATCTTTTACAGGGTCAGCTCACCTGCAGGCCCTTGCATATAATTTTTTTGAGGGATAGCTCACCTGCAGGCCCTCGCATATAATGTTTTACACGGTCAGTTCACCAGCAGGCCCTCACCTATAATCTTTTACAGGGTCAGCTCACCTGCAGGCCCTCGCATATAATTTTTTAGAGGGTCAGCTCACCAGCAGGCCCTCACCTACAATGTTTTACAGGGTCAGATCACCTGTAGGCACTCGCATATAATGTTTTACAGGGTCAGCTCACCTGCAAGCCCTCACCTACAATCTTTTATAGTATCAGCTCACCTGCGGGCCCTCACTTACAATCTTTTACAGGGTAAGCTCACCTGCAGGCCCTCGCATATAATTTTTAGAGGGTCAGCTTACCTGCAGGTCCTCACATATATTGTTTTACAGGGTCAGCTCACCTATAGGCACTCGCATATAATGTTTACAGCGTCAGCTCACCTGCAGGCCCTCACCTACAATCTTTTACAGGATCAGTTCAACTGCCGGCCCTCACCTACAATCTTTTCCAGGGTCAGCTCACCTGCAGGCCCTCACATATAATTTTCTAGAGGGTCAGCTCACCTGCAGGCCCTGGCATATCATTTTTAAAGGGTCAGCTCACCAGCAGGCCCTCACCTATAATCTTTTACAGGGTCAGCTCACCTGCAGGCCCTCACCTACAATTTTTTATAGGGTCAGCTCACCTGCAGGCCCTCGCATATAATTTTTTAGAGGGTCAGCTCACCTGCAGGCCCTCGCTTATAATGTTTTACAGGGTCAGCTTACCAGTAGGCCCTCACTTACAATCTTTTATAGGGTCAGCTCACCTGCAGACCCTCGCATATAATTTTTTAGAGAGCTCACCAGCAGGCCATCAATCATAATTTTTCAAGGGTGTATGATGCCCTCCTTTATGTGTAATAAAGGGTGTATTGGAGTGCCGTGTCCTTGTAAATTTTGGCAGCCCTTTCACTTAGTGCATAAGCCTTATAAGTGTAGGAGTCCCACTACCTGAACAATTATACCAATGTGAATAAGGCCCTCCTTTATGTGATATACAGGTTGTATCAGAGTGCCTCTTCCTTGTAATTTTTGGAAGCACTTGCACTTTATATACAAGTAAATATACAGGAAAGAATGTTACCTAACAATTTTTCCTCTAAAATCGATTTTATATATTTTAATAATCTTTTCATCACATAGAAAGAAAAATTTATGCTTGCTGGAAATTCTAAATTTGAGCTTGGTTCTTAAAGATAAGGTGCTAAATGACTAGAAGAACATTATGAATTCTAGATGTAAACTCTGAAATCATTATGCACACTTTGACAAACTTGGTGGTATAAAAAAGAAAAAGAAAGAAAAACCCACAATGGTCACTAAAAGAACTCAAAACTGACAAAAATAATAACAAATATAAATTTACTGAAAATCTTCTAATGAAATTCAGACATTGCCTTTGAATTGTGGTACAACAAAGTAATTTAAAAAACAAGGTAATACAGTCCTGATCAAAAGTTTAAGACCATTTGAAGAATGGCAAAAAATCATATTTTACATTGTTGGATCTTAACAAGGTTCCAAGTAGAGCTTCAACATGCAACAAGAAGAAATGAGAGTGAGGCAAAAAAAAATTTGAGCATTCAATTAATTGAAAATAACGATTAAACTGAAACAGGCTGTTTTTCAGCTGATCCAAATTTTAGGACCACATTCCTTTAAAAGGCCAAATCTGTGCAAAGATGTGGATTCATTGTCATTTTCTGTCAGGTAGTCACACGTTGTAATGGCAAAGGCCAAAAAAACTCTCCCTTTTTGAACGTGATCGGGTTGTTGAACTGCATAAGCAGGGTCTCTCACAGCGCACCATCGCTGCTGAGGTGGGACGCAGTAAGACATTTGGAATTTCTTAAATGATCCTGAGGGTTATGGAACAAAAAAGTCAAGTGGAAGACCCAAAAAAATTCATTAGCACTAAGCTGGAGAATCCAATTGGCTGTCCGTCCGATCCTCGACCCAAATTAAGGCCCTTACTGGTGCTGACTGCAGCCCCATAACCATCAGACGGCATCTGAGACTGAAGGGCTTCAAAAACAAAAAACGTCTTCAACGACCTCGTCTCCTTGAACGCCACAGAACTGCTCGTTTGGACTTTGCAAGAGAGCACCGAACATGGGCCATTCAAAGGTGGAAGAAAGTTTTATTCTCTAATGAGAATTTTTTTTACCTTTATGGTCCTGATGGTTTCCAACGTTACTGGCATGACAAGCAGATCCCACCTGAGATGTTTTTCAAACGGCCGCTGGCTATGTCCAGATGTTGCAGAGAGCATTCCTGATGACTGAGGGCCCTCGTCTGTGTGGTAACTACTGGGTTTTTCAACAGGACAACGCTACAGTACACAATGCCTGCAGGACAAGGGACTTCTTCCAGGAGAATAACATCACTCTTTTGGCCCATCCTGCGTGTTCCCCTGATCTAAATCCAATTGAGAACCTTTGGGGATGGATGGCAAGGGAAGTTTACAAAAATGGACAACAGTTCCAGACAGTAGATTGCCTTCGTGCGGCCATCTTCACCACTTGGAGAAATGTCCCCATTCAGCTCATGGAAACGCTTGCATCAAGCATGCTGAAACAAATTTTTTAAGTGATAAACAATAACGGCGGAGCTACTCATTACTGAGTTCATGTTTGGAAGTTGGATTTCTGTTTTGGGGGGGTTTAGTTTTTTTTTTGGAGGTGTGGTCCTAAACTTTTGATCAGCTAAAAAACAGCCTGTTTCAGTTTATTCGTTGTTTTCATTAAATTGAATGCTCAAAAAATGTTTTGTCTCACTCCCATTTCTTCTTGTTGCATGTTGAAGCTCTACTTGGAACCTTGTTAAGATCCAGCCATGCTAAATATGATTTTTTGCCATTTTTCAAGTGGTCTTAAACTTTGGATCAGGACTGTATAACAGGCCTGGACAAAAATGATGGAACCCCTAGAAATGATTCAAAATCATTTGATCATAGGGTTTATCGTCAACTAAGGTGTGTACTGTAAATTAGTATCACATGTGTCTTCAAACTTGTAACCAGTCAGTCTGCTTGTTTAAAGGGTGAAAAGTAGTCACTGTGCTATTTGGTATCATGGTGTGTACCAAACTGAACATGGACTAAAGAAAAAACATTGTACCTACTGTAAAACATGGAGGAGGCTTTGTTATGTTTTGTGGCTGCTGCTGCATATGCATATGAAATCTCAAGACTATCAAGGCATTCTGGAGTGAAATGTGCTGCCCAGAAAGCTTGGTCAAGGTGCTGAAACATGCAGTCTGGAGAAGGCACCCTTCAAACCTGAAACAGCTGGAACAGTTTGCTCATGTGGTATGGGCCAAAATACCTGTGGACAGGTGCAGAAGTCTCATTGAGAGCTACAGAAATTGCATAATTGTAGTGATTAAGGGTACCATCATTTTTGTCCAGGCCAGTCTCATTAGTTTTTTTTTTATTATTATTTTGTTGAACCACAATTCAAGAGTCTGATTTTCATTAGTTGATTTTCAGTAGATTTTTTTTTTATTATTATTACAATTATTTCAATGACCAACAATTTTGTCCACATGTGTATACTGGTGCATTTTATTGCTTTTGAAGGCAGTCTTTTTCTTTTTTATTACCCAAATTATTTTTACAGTGAAACTGGATCAAAATCTAAATCCAAAATGTAGGACTAGAATAGCACTGTGTTCAAGTGGTTCGCACTACTACACCTCGTTATTGCCAGAATGGGAAGAGATCCCAAAAGAAGGTCACCAGGCAGCAGAGGACCGAAGTGCAAAAACAATATGACCCCTCTGTCTCCAGTAGCTCGTAGCAGAAAATTCTCCATGTTTCTCTAACAATTGTACACAGCCGAGTCACATTATTATGACTATTTCCTACTTTCGACATTGGCAGTGCGTAGCTCATGAAGGAAGATCCATGTCACGAGCTGGCTAGGTGAATATATAAGGTGTGCGAAAGGTTGTCATGGGTAAAAGGGGCAATTTATCATACCGTACGTAATTGCAAAAAAGGTGATCATTTGCTTTTGGATGAAGGGTGACAGTATTTCTGAGCAAATTGTGAGCTGTTCGTCTCCTGCTGCGGCGAAAGTGTATCGTGAATGAACTATTGACAGCATTGTGAATGAGCGACATGGAAACTGCAGAACCCCACATGCCATTGATGTTAGAAATGAACGTTGGATACAAAGGTGTGCAAGGGCAGACCAACAGCTCACTGCTAAAATGAGCCAGGGGCCTACAGACGTGTGTCTAAAACAACAGTTCAGTGAACCCTAATGCATATAGGGCTCTGAAGCAGAGACATTGTCACTGTACCTATGCTGATGAGAAACATCCCTACAACCATTGCTGGAAGAGCACAAGTTGGTGGTGGTAGAGTTATGGTCTGGGAAATGTTTTCGTAACATTCTCTCGGCACTCATCTATGTGGAAGGCATTCTCAACCAATTTGGGTATGGATTCATATTCATCCTTGCAGATCACATACACCCATATATTCTGATTGTCTTCCCTGGGGTGTATAGGCTCTTCCAGAAAGACAATACACTATGTCACACGGGTATAAATGTTGGTTGGAAGACATTAGTTGGTTGGAAGAGCATGACCAAGACTTCCAAGTACTACCATGGCCCCCTACTTTCTCAGACATCAGCATCTGTGTAACCACCTCAATCGTTGTGTTCACTCTATGGATCCTCCCCCTGCACCCTCCCAAAGGGATGCAATGCACTCAGCATGGCTCCAGATACCTGTGACAACTTACCAGGAGCTTACTCAGTCAGTCCCAGCCTGTATAGCTGCTCTCCGTGCTGCACATGGTGGTTACTCTGGATATTAGCTGGTAGTCATAATAATCTGATGCAACTATGTAATTTGCTCATTCCCTTACATGAAATCTAATAGACGATAGCAAGCTGCTTTCAGGATGGCACAGGTTGCACATATGTGCTCATATGGCACATCTACCCCTGGTCTGCACCAAATTAGTAGGATTGTTGGGGAAAATTTACAGTAGTTGCAAGGTACCTGTCTAAAGAGGTCTGTTCCCTAAACAGTGGCTTAGGAGCCACATAATGCCCTTTGACCTTGTAGTTTTCTTCCATTCTGCACTAATTGCCCCTCCTGAGGTGTTACAACTTTACAGTATCACCTATTTATATGTATTATAGACTTATTCACCATTAATACTGAGTGCCACTAAAGTGTGGAGACCTCTATCACAGAGAATTATGCAAGCCATATTGCAAACAGTACATTAGTATGACTTGCAAGCAATTATTATTTTGAGATGTCACCCCAACCTTATCATGAGTGTAGAGAATGTAGTATGAAAATTACTAGTCTTTGTTAGATACACGGCTGTTGTACAACAACAACAGCTGTATATCTAATAAGGACCAGTAATCTTCATAGTACATTCTCTTCTCTGGAGTGTTTTTTTAACTGGGGTGGGAACCCAACTCCTGGAGAAAAGAAGCAGAGTGTGACTAAGCTTCAAAGATAATGATATCTTATTATGAGTGTGACATTACTGTAAAAAATATGTTGCAGTTGTAGGTCAAATGACTTACATTACATTACAGCCTAGAGCTGTATTCACAATGATGACAATTGCTAGTTTATACAATTCTGTCTAAAGAGTCTACCTAAACTCCTATAATGTATACTGTTAAAGGATAATTAATTTTGCTTCCACTAAATTACTGTAAATTGCCTACATTTCCCAGAATGCAAACCACCAGAACACTCTTTTTGCATTAAATGTAAACTTGCTGAACTGTGCATGCAGATGTGGATAATAGGAGAATTTAAAAGATGTAGCGTTAAAGCCAATTAATGCAATTAACTTGCAGAGTTTCACAATATTTCTATGACTGTATCTACCTATTTTATAAGCAGATGGAACATGGGATGGAAGTTGTGTATCTGTAATGTTAGTGTGATGAGTAGTAGGTGATGACATTTAAATTGGTTAAAGTGGGATACAGAGTCTTAACCATTGTAAAGAGCTATGGACTTTCCAAGCCAGATGCTTGATTGTGGCCCCTGGAGTAGTCCCATATTTGGTGAACAGACAAGTTATTATTGGGAACATCTGCAGATGATCATAGTGGTAGTTAGGGTAGGTTAAAGGGGTTGTCTGAGACACATCAATCCGTCCCCACTGCTAGTTTGTAATATGTAACCATGGAGATTCATGAGTTTGCATAAGAGCTGCATGAAAGAGTGCATATAGTATACAATATTCTTTTAGAAAAATTTGAAATGATTTGCAAGCATGTAATAGTTACAAGGTGATAGGCATGAAACACTGGAAAACATATTTTTATTTTTTTATTTTTCAGAGATATTATGCTTGATTTCCAGGAAGCTCGATCTAAATTAAATAAGAACAACCACATAAAACACTAGCCGAGACTGGTATTTTGCCTGGAAGCATGTGAAATCTTACACTAGGCAAATGTGGGAGCGCATTCCAATTTATGTAATACGACAAGCATTTTTGTTTGTTGGTATTTTATAATTGGTAGTTTTCTCTAGTTCAGAACTCTTTTCATAATCATATTTCTCAGATTTCTTGTTTATGATGGAACACTATCAAAATTCTAGTCTACACAAGAATGTACTATTAGTTAACTTGACTGTGATATCACATTACAACACCACTGAGTCAAAAGTTTCTTGCCACTGTTTATTAGACCCATTAGGGAGTCACCAGGAAATTCACAATTAAACTACAGTAGGCACAATCCCTTTTATGGTTAACTTAGCTGAAGGAAATACCTTTCATTTAATGTACGTTGCTTTATTCTGGAGAAAAAGAAGTTTCAATCCATATGAAAATGAATAGTTAAGTGCACCAAGGGTGCGCCCCAGAAAATCTATGCACCCTTGCTCCTGTTTCCTCTGCTACTGCAGCAAACCCCTGAGGAGCTGGTGCAGAGGATGGGAGTGGAGGTGATCCTGATGAGGAGTTCATTTTGTATTATTCCAACTGTCATGGCACTCAAATGATGCAGTTTGCCAATTTACCTATACCGCTATCAATGAGCTGCATGATGCTGTTTCTCTTTTCTTGGGAAATATTTTTCATGGCTGCTCCTTGATTCAAACCAGTGACCTTTCGCTTGGGAATCAGCCTAATATAACCCTGAGCTATTAGGAAATGTGAGAATAGGTGGTAATGTGTAGTATACAAGAAAAAAAAGATTGTTCAACCACCAGGAGCAAAACAGTAACAATGCAGTTACATGACAAGAATCCGCATAACTAATCATATGCTAAATAATTGCAAGTCCAATTTATGTATGAGATAGCCAAGATGAGTGCCTATAAAATGATGGTAGTCTCATGTTCGAAGCTGTAGTGGATGGTGAGATGTGGAGCCCGAAAGTTTAAAACATTATTACCGTTTTGCTCAATTAGGCTGAGTCCTGAAGGTGAAAACTGGCAAAGATGGAAGCAGCACAATTTAGCCATTTTGATATTTATTTATTTTTTGAGGGGAAGGGAATGACCACACAGTCAGGTTTCCTGATGCAGTTTTGGAAGCCAAAATCAAGAGTGGATCATAAAAGGACAGAAAGTATAAATACAGATATTATGTCTCCTCTTTTTTTAATTCGCTCCTGGTTTTGGATTCTAAAACTGCACCAGAAAACCTGAGTGTGTGGCCGTACCTTTAGGGTTCCTTCACACAGTGCAGATTTGTATGCAGAAAATGTGCATGAAAACAATATGGAAAACGCTGTAAAAAACGCTTATAAATCCACATTAGTTATCAACATCATTGCGGGAACCACAATGCATTAGCAGAAACAATTGACATGTTGCAGATTTTAAAAGCCACACCACAGGTCGATTCCAAAGCATATAAAATACACACTGTGTACATGAGATTTAGCAAATCTCTTTCACTTTGCTGGGACTGTATTATGCTGAGGATTTTCTGCATGAAAATCTACACATAATGTGCAGTACCCTGGATCTGCAGTTGAAGTTGGAGTCCTAAGGGAAAAGACATGGTGCAGCGAGGGGATATGTTTTTCCCTCTCTCCTGCTGCAGGAGCCCAGGAAGCAGCTCTCAGTGCACCATGCTCCTTGCTTTTGACTGATCTATAGACTTTATTTACTGTACATGAGAGCGAAAGAGACACACTACTCATTGAACAGATAACAGACTTAAGTTTCCCAGTCTGGACTTCTTTGTCTACTTCATCTCAATTATTGCAGCGAACCACCCCCAGGGAGTGATGGCCAGAGGTAGGACCACTGTGACACAAGGACTCTACACTAGGCCATATTATACTACTCGCAGACCTCAACATGAGTGTAATGGGGCTCCCCACAGCGTACGTTGCAAATGCGCACAGCGTGCATATAGCCTTAAAGTGTTAAATTTTTTATTATTTTTAGGTCTCAGCAGGCAATATCTAGTAAATTTTATATTCTCTATTTACAATTCATTGATCTCCAGGTTTACCATGTATGCCATCTATCATTGCATCAAAAGTATGAAAATGGCTTTGGACATAAAACTTTGGAACAATACATTAAAGCAAGTGCATAGGCCAGACTAAGGGCATTGAGTCATAGCTAAAGAATGTCTGACATCAAAGATACAAGTATTCCCAAAAATGGCACACACCCTTTCATACTTTGTAAGTAAAGGGTTTAATCACCAGTGCAAAGTAAACCACAGTCATGCTTTCACTTCCCTTTCTGCTTATTTTTTTTAAAACTTCAAAGTCTGTATTAGCTGGCTTTGATACCCATCATGCACCTGTATATGAAGCTGGCCAAGAAGGGAATGCTTTCTGAAAAATATTTTCCATCTTATCCTTTGAGAGGCTGTAGCTTGGAGGTTAAACATACACATGTGTATGGTGCCAGCAAGAGTCGATTATTGGAGTAAATAATAAGCCTACACCCAGCTCCAGTCCTAGTCTAGGCCACCAACCGCTGCTTCCCGTCAATGAAAATTACAGATCTAGAGCACACACAAAATAATATTAACCACCTCCCGTCCGTACGTTGACTATAAACGTCCGGGAGGTGGATCTCTATCTCTGAATGGACGTTTCTGAACGTCCATTCAGAGATGGCAGCTGCACGCTAATCGTGCAGCTGCAGAGCAGGTTGCCCGCTTTCAGTGATAGCAAGGCAACCCCGAGAGAAGGCAGGGACAGTTCCCAGGTGTCCCTGCCTTCTAGATCGCTGTATACACAACACTCACTGAGGGCTGTGTATGCAGAGCAGGAAGTGCTATGCACTTCCTGTCCCGGCCCTGTGGTCATTTGACCGCCCGGGGCCGGGAGAGTGCAGGAGCTGTCGGGTCTTTCACAGACCTCGATCAGCCCTGCACTGAGGCTGTACAGCGTTGTATAGTGCTGTACAGCCTCTCTGGGGTATTTATTTCCCCTGTAACTGGGGCTACTATGTAAGCCCCAGTTACAGGAGAAATCAATAATGAAAAAAAAAAAGTGAAGTTAAATGGCCCCCAGAGGTCTTGTATGACCTTATGCGGGCCACAAAGTGTAAAATAAAAATGAAAAAATAAAGTGTTAAAAAAAAAAAGGTTTCACATGTAAAAAACAAAAAACCCAAGTAAGGAATAAATTATTTATTTTTAAATAGAAAAAAAAATATTAAATAGACATATTTGGTATTGCCACGTCCGCGACGGTCGGCTCTATAATTATATCACATGATCCACCTAGTCCGATAAACACCATAAAAATAAAAAAATAAACGGTGTCAAAAAAGCCATTATTGTGTTAGAAAAAAAAAGTTAACATATTAGGTATCGCCGCATCCGTAACAACCAGCTCTATAAAAATATCACATGATCTAACCCCTCGGGTGAACACCCTAAAAAAAAAAGCTATTTTTGGCAACTTACAAGTGCAACACCAAGCTATCAAAAAGGCGCATGTCCCACAAAATAGTACCATTAAAACCATCACCTCATCCCGCAAAAAATGAGCCCCTAAATAATAAAATTGCTAAAAAAACTTTAAAAAACTATAGCTCTCAGAACATGGACACATTAAAACATCATTTGTTTGTTTCAAAAATGCTATTAATGTGTTAAAATGAAATAAATAGCAAAAAGTATAAATATTAGGTATCGCCGTGTCCGAAAGAACCAGCTCTATAAAAATATCACATGACCTAACCCCTCGGATGAACACCGTAAAAAATAAAATATAAAACTGTGCCAAAAAAGCCACCTAACATCACAAAGACCAACACCAAGCAATCAAAAAGGCGTATGCCCCCCAAAATAGTACCAATCAAACTGTCACCTCACCCGCAAAAAATGAGATCCTAACTAAGACAATCGGTCAAAAAATAGAAAAGCTATAGTTCTCAGACTATGGAGACACAAAAACATTAATTTTTTTCAAAAAATGCTTTATTATGTAAAACTGAAACAAACAAATAAAAAAGTAGACATATTTGATATCATTGCGTCCATAACAACCTTCTATATAAAAATAGTGCATGACCTAACCTGTCAGATGAATGTTGTAAAAAATAAAAACCGTGCCAAAACATTTTTTGTTACCTTGCCTCTCAAAAAACGTAATATAGCGCAATTAAAAATCATATGTACCCCAAAATAGTACAAATAAAACTGGCACCTTATCACCTAGTTTCCAAAATGGGGGCACATTTTGGGAGTTTTTACTGTAAGGGTGCATCAGGGGGGCTTTAAATGGGACATGGCATCTATAAACCAATTCATCAAAATCTTCCTTCCAAAAACCATATGGCGCTCCTTTTGTTCTGCGCCCTGCCGTGTGCCCTTTCATCAGTTTACAACCAAATGTGGGGTGTTTCTGTAAACCGCAGAATCAGGGTAATAAATGTTGAGTTTTATTTGGCTGTTAACCCTCAATGTGTTAAAGAAAAAAATGGATTAAAATGGAAAATCTGCCAAAAAAGTGAAATTTTAAAATTTTATCTCCATTTTCCTTTAATTCTTGTGGAACACCTAAAGGGTTAACACAGTTTGTAAAATCAGTTTTGAGTAACTTGAGGGGTGTAGTTTCTATAATGGGGTCATTTATGGGGGTATACACTATGTGACTTCAGACCTGAACTGGTCCTTAAAAAGTGGGTTTTGGCAATTTTCTTAAAAATGTTAAGAATTGCCTCTAAAATTCTAAGCCTCTTAAAGTCCTAAAAAAATAAAATGACATTTACAAAATGATGCCAACATAAAGTAGACATATGGGGAAAGTTAAGTAATAAATATTTTAAGAGGTATCACTTTCTGTTTTAAAAGCAGAGAAATAGAAATGTAAAAAAATTGCAAATTTTTCGAAATTTATTGTAAATTTTGTATTTTTTCATAAATAAAGGTGAAATATATTGACTCAAATTTATGACTATCATGAAGTAATATGTGTCATGAGAAAACAATCTCTGAATGGCTTGGATAAGTAAAAGCGTTTCAAAGCTATTACCACATAAAGTGGCATATGTCAGATTTGCAAAATTAAGCCTGGTCAGGAAGGGGGCAAATGGCCCAGTGGAGGAAGTGATTAACATACAAAAATACATATTCTAATAAACCCTTTGGTACTTATAGTTCATTTGAGAAGACTTATAAAAAACTGACCAAAAGACGAACTGTCTTGGTTGCCTCTTAACAACCAATCACATTATGGTTTTGATTTTTTAACAGGAGAATACAAAATGTCAAAATCACAGGAATATAGATTGCCTTTAAAACGTAACTTTTAATGATAAAACCTAATATAATAGGCCCATATACAAATGAAATAATTAAAAAGCATGCATGCTTCAGTGTCCATGCCACACAGAATGGTGAAGATATAGGCAGTTGTAAGATAAACAATTGCTGAGAGGTAGAGTTAGAAGAATGGGGGCACAGGTCAAGAGGGAGACAGGTACTGGGTATCTTCCCCTATAACTCCCTATAGTCTAACTCTCATTCAAGCCCTCTCTGTATGTCTCTGGGTGTCCCTTCAACGGTAACGGCGATGACTGCACAGCTTTGTCAGGGAATTGCAAACACCCCGGGTACATACATGCAAGATACTAAGCGCACTCGTGCCAACGCGTTTCAATGGCCAAATCCTAGGCCAGATCATCAGGGGACCGGCAAAACAATGCAAAGAGTGGTCACAGTAGCCACACAGTTAGGTCGCTTAATAGTTCAGCAAAAACAACCAGACAAAGTATAGCAACATTAAACTGCTTAAAGCAGATACTCAGCCCTCCATGTATGGATGTCCATGGCGCAGCTGAAGTCCTTGCCTGCGTATGGCAATGGCAACAGTACTAGCCCGGACTGGCGTTATTTAAAGCCAGCGCGGGTTCAAATAGGGTCCGCCCACCTGGTCACATGATCCATCACGCGGGCTGTGACGTGATTAGTCACGAGTTCTCCGCGTCAGAAGCCGCATCATCGGAAGCTCCGTCGCGCGAGCTGTGACATGGATGATCACATGTTGGCCGCGTCAGAGGAGCAAAACACATGATAGTAGGCCATGTGATCCAAAGTATCCATGTGATCATTCCGACCACATGATCGGCCAAATTAGTGCCAAAGGTATATCTACACTGCCCGAGAGTTCCTCCCACAGCAAGCTAGTGGGGAGAACAATCGGGCGGTGCAAGGGGACGGAACTGTGGGGCGGGGAAGAAGAGATGGGCTACTCAAAATTCCCTCGGTCACACAATAGTAGTTAGATGTGAATATTTAACATGTAGATTCTGAGTTGTCAGAAAGAACGCATTGGGGTATTACAGTAGCAGGCTGACATGGCAGCGGTCTGATGAAGAGAAATTGTAACTCATCTGGATAAATAGTTAGCCGTAGCCAAAGACACTCACCCAGATCAAAAAGATATATAATAGTATTGGTTACAGTACAAGACACAATAGAGATATATTGTACCATCAAGAGTCCAGGCAGTGGTCCACAGCCTGTGAAGATGTGAGCTTCACACGCTAGGACTCCCGCCGAAATGTCTTAGTTTCTTCAATAAAGCAACTAAATGATAGTTGCTCATTTAAGCCCAAGGGTTGGACTGTTTTTAATTTGAAAATCCACCAGGCCTCTATCTGCAGGATTTTTCTATCTAGATCACCCCCTCTTCTGAGGGGGGAGACCTGTTCAATGGCCATGAAGGAAATTCCAGAGAGATCGCCATTGTGGCTAAGCTCGATGTGTTTTGCTAGGGGAGTATCCCTCCCATGTCTCATATCTCCAAGGTGTTCCCCAATTCGACTATGGAATTTTTGCCCACATATTCTAGGCCACATTGACAAGTGGCCTTGTAGACAACTCCTTTCGAGCAACAATTGAGGAAAGACCTAATTGTGTAGACCTTGCCCGTGACATTACTTCTAAAGACGCGGCCCCTGGTGACATATGGGCATGCAACACATCCGCTGCAATGATGACATCCCAGCAGTGGTTTAAGCCACATGCCCATTCCCTCATTGGTTTCATTATAATGGCTGCGGACTACACGGTCCCGTATACTGCGGCCTCTTCAGTAAGTGATCTGTGGGGTTACTGTGATGGCCTGTTTGATATCTGGGTCCAATTGTAAGGTGCCCCAGTGTTTGGATATCACCTGTCTTACCTCTTTTGCCGCACCATCAAAAGTCCCTATCAGGCATATAAGGTTTGGTGTATCTTGTCCTTTTTTAGGGTGCAAAATCTCCATTCGATTTTTGGAGCTGGCTTTTTGATACGCTTCTTTTAGGATGGGTTCAGGGTACCCTTTATCCCAAAATCTCTCCCGTTGGTCACCTGCTTGTTGTCTGAAGTCATTCAGGGTGGAACAATTCCTCCTCATCCGCAAGTACTGCACAGTGGGGATACACTTTTTTAGGGAAAAGGGGTGATGGCTATCCCAGCTCAAGAGGGAATTTTTGGCCGCTGGTTTTCTAAAGGTTTTGGTTTGTATCTCCTCCTCGGCACTTCTAGTGATAGTGATATCCAAAAAATGAATTGTGTCCTTTCTTATATCTGATGTAAATCTCAGTCCCACAGTATTGATGTTAAGGGTATTGACAAAGTGTTATAATTCATCAATGCATATTCCATAGCAGAAAAATGTCGTCAATAAATCTGACCCATGTGATGACATTTACAGTCAAGTCCACCAATGAGTCCGCAAAGACGATGGTACTTCCCACCAGCCCAGGAACAGGTTTGCATATGATGGGTCACATGGGCTCCCCATCGCAGTGCCCCTGAGCTGGTGGTAAAAGGCACCCCCAAAGAGGAAGTAGTAGCGGTCAGGGTGAACTCCAGAAATTTTAAGAGCAGGAGATTATGTGCCTGGAATTGGCAACCTCGAGTGGCCAGAAAGGTCTCCACTGCCCTTATCCCCAAATGATGTGGGATTGTGGAGTAGAGGACCTTTACATCAATCGAAACAAGTAGAGTGTCGTCATCCAGGAACACACCCAGGCTCTAGCCGGCCTAGTAAGTTGCCCGTGTCACGTAGGTATGATGGGAGTGTCTTAACAAAGGGCGCAAGTATGTGATCTATATACAGTACAGACCAAAAGTTTGGACACACCTTCTCATTCAAAGAGTTTTCTTTATTTTCATGACTATGAAGGCATCAAAACTATGAATTAACACGTGGAATTATATACATAACAAACAAGTGTGAAACAACTGAAAATATGTCATATTCTAGGTTCTTCAAAGTAGCCACCTTTTGCTTTGATTACTGCTTTGCACGCTCTTTGCATTCTCTTGATGAGCTTCAAGAGGTAGTCCCCTGAAATGGTCTTCCAACAGTCTTGAAGGAGTTCCCAGAGATGCTTAGCACTTGTTGGCCCTTTTGCCTTCACTCTGCGGTCCAGCTCACCCCAAACCATCTCGATTGGGTTCAGGTCCGGTGACTGTGGAGGCCAGGTCATCCTCAACGCAATTGATGGTCCCAACCCCATTTATAAGGCAATAAATCCCACTTATTAAACCTGACAGGGCACACCTGTGAAGTGAAAACCATTTTAGGGGACTACCTCTTGAAGCTCATCAAGAGAATGCCAAGAGTGTGCAAAGCAGTAATCAAAGCAAAAGGTGGCTACTTTGAAAAACCTAGAATATGACATATTTTCAGTTGTTTCACACTTGTTTGTTATGTATATAATTCCACATGTGTTAATTCATAGTTTTGATGCCTTCAGTGTGACTCTACAATTTTCATAGTCATGAAAATAAAGAAAACTCTTTGAATGAGAAGGTGTGTCCAAACTTTTGGTCTGTACTGTATATGCCTACATTTTGTCCCAGTCCATTAACACCGGACGCTATGGGTCTCCCCTTTAAAGGCGTCACTCCCTTATGAATTTTAGGGAGGCTATAGAATGTAGGTATTGTAGGGTGTTTTTTGTACATAAAATGGAATTCATCCTCTGAGATAAGACCCTCCAACTTGGCTTCTCGTAAGATTAGCATCAGTTCTTTCTGATATAGTGGGGTGGGATCAGACCTCAATTTTTCATATGTCTCCCTATCTCCCAATAAATCTAAGCACAATTTTTTGTAGTTTTTGGTGTCGAGAAGCACTACATTACCTCCTTTATTGGAAGGCTTTATTGGGACATTTTTGTCATCTTCAAGCTTCTCCAGTGCCTTGTATTCCATTTTCGCACAATTGAATTGGGGTTTATTTAGTGCCAGATGTTCAAGTTCCTGAGACACTTGATTAATGAAGACGTCTATACAGGATGGGTCACCTGCTGGTGGTATTCTAGTGCTTTTGTTCTTCAGTATTGTAAAGGGGCCTTTCCCTTCTTGGGGGGTACTGTCACCTAGGCTAAAAAGTAGTTTGACATCCTGTAGGACATCCAAGGGAATGCCCAGTTCTTTACTTTCCCTGTCTTTGATCTAACTGAACAGGTTGAAAGATGAAGTGTGCACTATCATGTGTTTGCTCCTTTGACGTGGCCAACATGTGATCATCCACGTCACAGCTCGCGCGACGGAGCTCCTGATGATGCGGCTCCTGACTCTTGACTAATCACATCACAGCCCGCATGATGGATCATGTGACCAGGTGGGCGGACCCTATTCGAACCCATGCTGGCTTTGAATAACGCCAGTCCGGGCTAGCACCGTTGCCATTGACATAAGCAGGCGAGGACTTCAGCTGCGCCATGGACATCCATACATGGAGGGCTGAGTATCTGCTTTAAGCAGTTTAATGTTGCTATACTTTGTCTGGTTGTTTTTGCTGAACTATTAAGCGACCTAACTGTGTGGCTACTGTGACCACTCTTTGCATTGTTCTGCTGGTCCCCTGATGATCTGGCCTATGATTTGGCCATTTAAACGCGTTGGCATGAGTGCGCTTGGTATCTTGCATGTATGTACTTGGGGTGTTTGCAATTCCCTGACGAAGCTGGGCAGTCATCGCTGTTACTGTTGAAGGGACACCCAGGGACATACAGAGAGGGCTTGAATGAGAGTTAGACTATAGGGAGTTATTGGGGAAGAGACCCAGTACCATTCTCCCTCTTGACCTGTACCCCCATTCTTCTAACTCCACCTCTCAGCAATTGTTTATCTTACAACTGCCTATATCTTCACCATTCTGTGTGGCATGGACACTGAAGCATGCATGCTTTTTAATTATTTCATTTGTATATGGGCCTATTATATTAGGTTTTATCATCAAAAGTTACATTTTAGAGGCAACCTATATTCCTGTGATTTTGACAATTTTCTATTTTTGGTGCCTATTGTTATTACACACATTTGACTGGTACACCCCCTTGTTGTGTGATTACTCATTTGGGAATTTCAAAATGAAAACCATGCCGTGATATGTTGCAATGGGCAACAAAGAGATTTAGATAGTTTCAGTCAGTGGACAGCTAAATCATCAACCAATTGAGATCTGGATTCCAAATTACCCCCAATATAAAAGTAAATAATTCATATCACAGGTGAATCAAATTAGTGTGAATCACGGCAATTCATAATGGGAGTCAGCAGCGTGTGCTAGAATGGGTTCACATCACATTTTTGCTCTACCTTTAACATATACATTGGGAAAAAAGGATGCAAAAGCAGAGTATGCAACGCTTTTCCATCCTGTAGATTCTAGCAAAAACATGTATAAGTTAATGTATACAATTTTGTTTAACATTGGAACTCTATGGTGATGGATGACACTGTATGGCATGGCATCCATTTGAGGCATCTGTTTAATGTATATGTTTCTTGTATACATTAAATTTAAGACAAAAACATGATGTTAACCCAGCCTAATGCCAGTACTTTGTGTCCACCAGCATCTCTCCTCTCCAAATGAGCACTGCCAAATAATCACCCTTTCCACTATTCTGCTGTCCGTGCTGCTTCTGGCTATGCCCCGTCCTTCTTCCTGCTTGTGTCTACTCCCACAAGGTGTGTGTGCTCTCCACTGCTGAGAAAGGGCCAACATATCCAGGCTCATCTGCCCCCAGCCTATGATGGTGTTCCCTGGGGTATATAAGGATGCCTGAGCAATAAGGTTCCTAGTCCTTATATAGTTCTTGCAAAGGTGTGCCACTATTTTGTGTTCTGACATTGCATGCCTGTCCTCTACCTGATTGCCATACTGACCCTGTGCCACCAACTCTGACCTACTGCCTGTTTTACTGTATTGAACAAAGTTTACCAGTCTTGACCTTGGCTTACCTAGTTCTGACCATTTTTCTGCCTATACCCTTGATGCCATTCACTGGTGTCTCTTGAACCACCTCAGTCAGTAGCCTCAGAAGTATTCTAAGAAGCAGTAACCTGGTGGCCCCTGTAACCAAGTCCAGATCTTAGTTGCAGGTAAAAGAATGAACACCAAGAGGATGTCCTCAAGATTAGCCCCAAAGTCAAATCTGTTCAGTGGGACATAGGTCCATATCCACTGCATTACAGCGGGTAAGTCCTTTACGTGTCTGTATGCACTTCCGACAACTTTTGGGTATGCTCCTGATGAGATGGCGGATGGTGTCCTGGGGAATCTCTTCCCAAATGTATGATTAGGGCATCAGTGAGCTCCTGGACAGTCTATGGTCTGTGGTGGTGTTGTATGCAATCATCCATGCCTTCATCATCCAACAACTGTCTGCACGAGGCCAGGGATTTTCCTGCACCAGGAGGAACTCAGGGCCCATTGCACCAGAGTAGGTCTGACAATGTCTCTATGGATTTCATCCTGGCACTTAACAACAGTCAGGGTACTGTTAACTATCATGTGGAGATTTGTGTGACTCTCCAAGGATATGCCTCACTAGACAATCAGTGACCCACCATCAAACATTCATGTTAGATAATGTCGTAGGTAGTGTTGAATGCAAATATTCTAATCGCGAATTTTTATCGTGAATATCGGCCCTTCGAGAATTCGCAAAGATCTAGAATATAGTGCTATATCTTCGTAATCGCGAATATTCTAGATTTTTTTCATCAGTACCCTCACTGCTTCTTGCTTGTGGACCTATATGAAGGCTCTTTGTCTGAGCTTAGCAACCAATAGGAAAGTTGCCTATATAGGAAACTCCCCAGCAGCCATTTTCTGCTGTTTTTTGCAGTTCTGAGAGAGAGAACAGTGTCATTGCTGTGCTCTGTGCTATGTTGAGTGATCTGGAGCCTTACTCAATTACATTAGATAGTTAGTTAGCTCATATATACAGGGAGTGCAGAATTATTAGGCAAGTTGTATTTTTGAGGATTAATTTTATTATTGAACAACAACCATGTTCTCAATGAACCCAAAAAACTCATTAATATCAAAGCTGAATATTTTTGGAAGTAGTTTTTAGTTTGTTTTTAGTTTTAGCTATTTTAGGGGGATATCTGTGTGTGCAGGTGACTATTACTGTGCATAATTATTAGGCAACTTAACAAAAAACAAATATATACCCATTTCAATTATTTATTTTTACCAGTGAAACCAATATAACATCTCAACATTCACAAATATACATTTCTGACATTCAAAAACAAAACAAAAACAAATCAGTGACCAATATAGCCACCTTTCTTTGCAAGAACACTCAAAAGCCTGCCATCCATGGATTCTGTCAGTGTTTTGATCTGTTCACCATCAACATTGCGTGCAGCAGCAACCACAGCCTCCCAGACACTGTTCAGAGAGGTGTACTGTTTTCCCTCCTTGTAAATCTCACATTTGATGATGGACCACAGGTTCTCAATGGGGTTCAGATCAGGTGAACAAGGAGGCCATGTCATTAGATTTTCTTCTTTTATACCCTTTCTTGCCAGCCACGCTGTGGAGTACTTGGACGCGTGTGATGGGGCATTGTCCTGCATGAAAATCATGTTTTTCTTGAAGGATGCAGACTTCTTCCTGTACCACTGCTTGAAGAAGGTGTCTTCCAGAAGCTGGCAGTAGGACTGGGAGTTGAGCTTGACTCCATCCTCAACCCGAAAAGGCCCCACAAGCTCATCTTTGATGATACCAGCCCAAACCAGTACTCCACCTCCACCTTGCTGGCGTCTGAGTCGGACTGGAGCTCTCTGCCCTTTACCAATCCAGCCATGGGCCCATCCATCTGGCCCATCAAGACTCACTCTCATTTCATCGGTCCATAAAACCTTAGAAAAATCAGTCTTGACGTTTCAGCTTGTGTGTCTTGTTCAGTGGTGGTCGTCTTTCAGCCTTTCTTACCTTGGCCATGTCTCTGAGTATTGCACACCTTGTGCTTTTGGGCACTCCAGTGATGTTGTAGCTCTGAAATATGGCCAAACTGGTGGCAAGTGGCATCTTGGCAGCTGCACGCTTGACTTTTCTCAGTTCATGGGCAGTTATTTTGCGCCTTGGTTTTTCCACACGCTTCTTGCGACCCTGTTGACTATTTTGAATGAAACGCTTGATTGTTCGATGATCACGCTTCAGAAGCTTTGCAATTTTAAGAGTGCTGCATCCCTCTGCAAGATATCTCACTATTTTTGACTTTTCTGAGCCTGTCAAGTCCTTCTTTTGGCCCATTTTGCCAAAGGAAAGGAAGTTGCCTAATAATTATGCACACCTAATATAGGGTGTTGATGTCATTAGACCACACCCCTTATTATTACAGAGATGCACATCACCTAATATGCCTAATTGGTAGTAGGCTTTCGAGCCTATACAGCTTGGAGTAAGACAACATGCATAATAGAGGATGATGTGGTCAAAATACTCATTTGCCTAATAATTCTGCACGTCCGGTGTCAATGGACTGGGACAAAATGTAGGCATATACAGTACAGACCAAAAGTTTAGACACACCTTCTCATTCAAAGAGTTTTCTTTATTTTCATGACTATGAAAATTGTAGATTCACACTGAAGGCATCAAAACTATGAATTAACACATGTGGAATTATACACATAACAAACAAGTGTGAAACAACTGAAAATATGTAATATTCTAGGTTCTTCAAAGTAGCCACCTTTTGCTTTGATTACTGCTTTGCACACTCTTGGCATTCTCTTGATGAGCTTCAAGAGGTAGTCCCCTGAAATGGTTTTCACTTCACAGGTGTGCCCTGTCAGGTTTAATAAGTGGGATTTCTTGCCTTATAAATGGGGTTGGGACCATAAGTTGCGTTGAGGAGAAGTCAGGTGGATACACAGATGATATTTCTACTGAATAGACTGTTAGAATTTGTTTTATGGCAAGAAAAAAGCAGCTAATTAAAGAAAAACGAGTGGCCATCATTACTTTAAGAAATGAAGGTCAGTCAGTCAGCCGAAAAATTGGGAAACCTTTGAAAGTAAGGGCTATTTGACCATGAAGGAGAGTGATGGGGTGCTGCGCCAGATGACCTGGCCTCCACAGTCACCGGACCTGAACCCAATCAAGATGGTTTGGGGTGAGCTGAACCGCAGAGTGAAGGCAAAAGGGCCAACAAGTGCTAAGCATCTCTGGGAACTCCTTCAAGACTGTTGGAAGACCATTTCAGGGGACTACCTCTTGAAGCTCATCAAGAGAATGCCAAGAGTGTGCAAAGCAGTAATCAAAGCAAAAGGTGGCTACTTTGAAGAACCTAGAATATGACATATTTTCAGTTCTTTCACACTTGTTTGTTATGTGTATAATTCCACATGTGTTAATTCATAGTTTTGATGCCTTCAGTGTGAATCTACAATTTTCATAGTCATGAAAATAAAGAAAACTCTTTGAATGAGAAGGTGTGTCCAAACTTTTGGTCTGTACTGTATATATATATATATATATATATATATATATATATATATATATTACAGATAGCTACTGTATGACTTACTATACTGTGCATCTCTAGTCTCAGGAAACTTCTAGCAGCTTGAAAAATGTAGCAAAAGTGAGCCATGCCTGTATTGCGCGCGCAATACCGCATATTACATTGCCGATTTTCGCAATCAAGAAAATAATGACTGAATATCACGAATTCTAGAATTTTCAATTTTTTTGCAAATATTAGGACAAAAATTTGTGAAATATAGTGAAAACAAATATTGCCTATGCTGCTCATTACTAGTTGTAGGCAGTATAATGATCACCCATGCATTTTTAGACTCTTTCATGTTAATCACATGTATGTGCTCAGTGTGAACCTACTCTGATGTGTGAAATACAGCATGGAGCTGAACTGTGAGCACAGGTCTCACTACAGGGCTTTGGGCCTTCATGTTACTCTTATGGATTCTGTTTTGACAGTTTGATCAGAAATATGAAGACCAATAGCCACTGGAGGTAATTTTGTGGGGATCTAGCAGCAATCCTCCTATTCCTCCTTGCATAAAGAAGCAGATATCGGTCCTGGTACTGGGTTGATGTCCATCTATGGCCCTGTCCAGCTCTTCTCATGTAATGGCCTATGTCCTGATATACAGTCTTGTGAAAAAATTAGGACACCCTTTGAAAGCATGTGGTTTTTTGTAACATTTTTAATAAATGGTTATTTCATCTCCGTTTCAACAATACAGAGAGATTAAAGTAATCCGACTAAACAAAGAAAACTGAAGAAAAGTCTTTTCAAGATCTTCTGTAAATGTCATTCTACAAAAATGCCTATTCTAACTGAGGAAAAAGATAGGACACCCTTGCCCCTAATAGCGAGTGTTACCTCCTTTGGCTGAAATAACTGCAGTGAGACGGTTCTTGTAGCCATCTACCAGTCTTCGACATCGGTCTGAGGAAATTTTACCCCACTCCTCAATGCAGAACTTTTTCAGCTGTGAGATGTTTGAGGGGTTTCTTGCACGTACAGCCCTTTTCAAGTCACCCCACAGCATCTCAATGGGATTCAAATCTGGACTTTGACTTGGCCATTCCAGGACTCTCCATTTCTTCTTTTTCAGCCAATCTTTGGTTGATTTACTAGTATGTTTTGGGTCATTGTCATGTTGCATGGTCCAGTTCCGCTTCAGCTTTAATTTTCTAACTGATGGTCTCACATGTTCTTCAAGCACCTTATGATACACAGTAGAATTCATCGTGGATTCTATGATGGTGAGCTGACCAGGTCCTGCTGCAGCAAAGCAGCCCCAAACCATGACACTTCCACCTCCATGCTTCACAGTTGGTATGAGGTTCTTTTCTTGGAATGCTGTGTTTGGTTTACGCCAAACATGTCCTCTGCTGTTGTGTCCAAATAATTCAATTTTGGACTCATCTGTCCAAAGAACATTATTCCAGAAGTCCTGGTCTTTGTCAACTTTATCGCTGGCAAATGTCAGTCTGGCCTCGATGTTTCTCTTGGAAAGCAAAGGTTTCCTCCTTGCACACCTCCCATGCAAGTTAAACTTGTACAGTCTCTTTCTGATTGTAGAGGCATGTACTTCTACATCAACAGTAGCCAGAGCCTGCTGTAGTTCTCGAGATGACACTTTAGGGTTTTTGGATACCTCTTTTAGCATCTTGCGGTCTGCTCTTGGGGTGAACTTGCTGGGGCGACCAGTCCTGGGCATGTTGGCAGTTGTTTTGAAAGCCCTCCACTTGTAGACTATCTTCCGGACAGTGGAATGGCTGATTTCAAAATCTTTTAAGATCTTTTTAAATCCCTTCCCAGACTCATAGGCTGCTACAATCTTTTTTCTGAAGTCCTCTGACAGCTCTTTTGCTCTCACCATGGTGCTCACTCTCACTTCAACAGTCAGGAGCACACCAAACTAAATGTCTGAGGTTTAAATAGGGCAAGCCTCATTCAACATGCAGAGTAACGATCTACTAATTATGTGCACCTGGTGTGATATACCTGTGTGAGATCTGAGCCAATTTAAGAGGGAATACATGTGAGGGTGTCCTATCTTTTTCCTCAGTTAGAATAGGCATTTTTGTAGAATGACATTTACAGAAGATCTTGAAAAGACTTTTCTTCAGTTTTCTTTGTTTAGTTGGATTACTTTAATCTCTCTGTATTGTTGAAACGGAGATGAAATAACCATTTATTAAAAATGTTACAAAAAACCACATGCTTTCAAAGGGTGTCCTAATTTTTTCACATGACTGTAGCCTCTAAGCTCTTGAGACTGTGCTGGGAGACACAGCAAACTTTATTTTGGCAGCACACATGGATGTGCTATCCTGGGGGACCAGGACTACCTATTCATCCTGATAGGGCCACAGGTACCACCTCATACTATGAGTAGTAAGTAACAAGGACACAAGCAAAATGTAGAACTAGAGGAGAGACATTTAAGATGGACCATTACCTGCAAATCTTTTTGCTTTTTGGGGGTTGCCTTGCTGATGTCCCACTAGTGCACCTGTTATTATTTTACGTTTGCACCAAAGTAGGTGGAATTGATTCACAACAGCTTATGCATTCTAACTGAATAGATTGATTAGATATGCCTCAAGTTTAAGTGGCTTGGGGTTATACTGATGCTTAATTTTTTAGTAATGTATTTCAGAGCATTGTGATCACCACATTGTATGTAAAAACTATTTTGATTATTTTGCTTTTGGGGAATAATTTATGGCTATTGATCTGAATATTATATAGCATTTCTAAAGGAGAAGTTACCTTTTATCATGAATACTTTTAAGTGTTTTTATTTTTATTTTAATAAAGAATAATTTTGTTTATACCATGAAACAGAGGTTGAGCATAGTATTTTACTATGGTAATATTTTTTAATTGCCACTTGTGTTTAAGCATTCTTGGTGTTCATCACTCATAGTGTTATTAGGAAACAATTATTGCATGGTGACCAGCAGGCTTCAATGTACACATGATTTCAAAAGCTAACCTTGTTGGGGGTCAATTTTTTTTCCCATTTACAGAAGACATATGGAACCAGGGAACCCAAATTGGGTTAAATGATGAAGTAGTTGTCAATATCAGTTTTTTTCACTTGCATAAATTGTGAGCAGATGTGTAAAGTATGCAAGCGACATTAGAGCTAAGCCAGGTGTACAAAGAGAATGGAACATACTGTTTCCATTTCTTATGGATATTCATGCCAATGTAGTAAGAAGATGGTGAGAGGAACATTAACTAATATTGCCCCAGACAACAGCAGCTTTTCAGGTACTCTGGCCATATACGTACTTTCAATAAATGTTGGCCAAACCTACTAATTCAGCTATTAACAATTTTTTTCTGCATTTGTGCATCTATTTTTTGTTCATTTATCCCAAGCAATAATGATCACAATTAAGCATGAGCGAACCAGTTCGGACCGAACCGGGTTCAGTCCAAACTTTGCTATCTTTTGGACGGCAGACGACCTTGAATATTTTCAGGTTTGTTTCGGACGAACCCACTAAAACGGTGTGTAGTGCCATTTTAGTGCTTCTCAGCGGAGAAAGAAGAAGAGTTCTCATATGACCCTGAGAGGAAGTGGGGAGGAGTGCTTGCCCTGATTGGATCCCAGGCAGACAGCCTTGATGAGCCAACTAGTGCTGCAGCAGGTAGAGAGGTGCCCTAGCAGGACAAGCAGAACATCATTCTGTGCTGGGCTGTGAATGAGGGTGGTTGGGTCTTACAGTGTCTGTCAGGAAACCGATCTTAGGGAGTCAATAAGAGTGAAAAAAATAATCAGGGACAATCAGAAATCAGTCAAGCTTATTGCCATAGACAGTAAAGGTAAAGGCTAAGACTCCAAAGAAGAATTGTATATGTTGTGTATAATAAAGAGAAACAGGGCAGCTTATAGCCAGGGAGAGAGGAGACAGGACCTGTGGCTGACTGTGCATGCTATCAGAAGTGCAGGTGCACCTCAAAAGCAGCTACTTGCAAGAAAATACTTACATTTTATTCCCCTTATTTCACAGAAATCCTTTTTTTTCTGTGGGGTTCAATTTAATTAAGCTGCATATATACGTGATTACCCATAGTGTGACAGCAATCTACCAGTGTGCATTGATGATTGAGCATCAAGCATCAATTGTCTGTTTACATATATTCAGTTTCCACACAGTTGCAATAAAAAAAAAAATTTGGGGGGGGGGGGAAGAGTTCAATTTAATTAAGCTGCATATATACGTGATTACTGCAGCAATCTCCCTGGTGGCAGCAATCTACCAGTGTGTATTTTTTTTTTTACTTTTTCAAGTATCTTTTTATTAATTTTCCCAAATATATATAACCATATATAAAGATAGGAGCCTTGAGACTGAACACATTTCTAGCAGATGTCAGAGCTGAGACAATTCATCTGATGATTACTGTAGTTTGAATGAGTTCTCTTGAAGGCATGTGCATCGGGAGATACCATGAGAAGAGTGGTAAAGCTGCTTGACGTTGGACTCTGTCCATGTTATATCAAAGTCTTTATCCCATTCAGACACATATTTTCTGTTTTGTGGGTGTTTCATTTGCTGGAGTATGGTGTAATTCTGAGACAGTAGGTGTATGTAAGGGAGTTTAGTGGCGATCAGTTTCTCAAACTGTGTGAGGTCTCTCCTAGTATCTGATTTTGTGAGGTAGGGGTTTAGTCAGGGCCGGTTTTAGACAAAATGTGGCCCTGGGCAAAATCAAAAATGGGGCCCCAAATCTTGTAATAATGTACCAAAAACACAGTCCGACGTCCAACACCTGATACCCCCGCCAATCAGCTGTTTGAGCAGATAACGCGTGCTGTCCTCTGCTGCTGTCCCATAGACATACAGTAGGGAGCAGGAAGAGAGAAAAGAGATGGCACATGTGCACAGCGCATGCCATCTCCTCAAACAGCTGATCGGCAGGGGTGCCGGGTGCCCCTACAGTACCCTAGTAGTAATAATATAACGATAATGCTCCCAGTGGCTCTAATGTCCCCCTGTAGTGCTCCCTACTAGTTCCAATATATAATGCTCCCCCCATAGTGCCAGTGTATATATATATAGTGTACTCCGTAGTGCCAGTATATAATGCTCCTCCATTCCTACGCAGTAGTGCAAGGTATATATAATGATCTGCTTCCCCCCTTCCCTGGTGCCCCCAGCAGTGCGGACATTCAGTAAAAAAAAATAAAAAACAGAAAACACCTCACTCACATTTTCCCCACCGCTCTCTGCAATGCAGACCACAGTGTGATCTGTGGCTTGTGTTGCTGTGTCCTGATATTTGCTCTCAGGCTACAAATGTTATACAAGTAGGCTAGGCTAGAAAGTATTCCTCAAAATGTAACATAGTCTAATAAAGCATCATGTAGCTATGTAATCAAACAGCCAGAGACATAGTAGCCTTATTTTTGTAGTGAAACTCGTTTGCAGTTTTTTAAGCATATGCTTGCTCTGGGCAACATGATGACCAAGCCTTTTACATCATAAGACCTCTTATTATTTAGAAGTTCTCCAGACAGATTGCAGTGATAGTCTTTAATTAGTGGCCAGATATACATCCCATATTCAGCACAGACGGCTGGGCAAACTATATAAAGAACAATACAGATGTTGCAGCTAATCCTGTGCACCTGTTCAATGCCAACATTAATTTTGGTACTTTATAAATTATCAATTAGTGGAAAGGTTATAAGTAGCCAGACGCATCTGAATACCTGATGTTTGACTATCTTATGCCAATATTTAACTGTTTTCTACTCACAGTAGATTCATGTCTCATAGTGGCACCCAGTATTCTTCAGTTATTTATCTTTGAATTTCGTATCTACCACTTATTATTTGACAACCTCTGTTTAGATAAGATATTGTTTGTGTACTTTATCATATTTACTTAAAGGGGTTATCCCATGACTAATGTAAAAATTAAAAATCAGGCAGCATATAGTAAAAAACACCCGCTTTCTAACAAATCTAGGACTAGCCCTGTACCTCACATGGATCCAGAGATCTCCACATTCACTGTTCTGCTAAATTTACATCAAGCGGACAGCTCAAGGGGAGTGTCTTTTCTGCTGTAGCTAAGGGGGGCGTGTCCATGCTCTCCCTATCACAGCTCAGGAGGCAGGTGAAATATGAAACTGAGCATGTGTGGCCTTCTCAGTGAGCAGGTCAAATAAATAAGAAAAAACAAACAGCAGGTGGCGCTACACAGATACAGTTTATTGAATAGCTCAGTGACTATGCTAAATTTTTAATTACATGCAAGTACTAAAGTATTCAGATCCTGGTTTGACAACTGTAGAATACTTTTGTGGCACAACCCCTTTAATAGGAAAAAGGAGCGAAATCATTATTTCTTACTATTACTATCAGAAGGACATATGAGGGGAACATTGACGTTTCTTTTTTAAACACTGTTTATTTTTAATAGAATTTAAAAGACAGACTCAATATCAGCCTCAGAATGATCATATTGGAGTTTCTTTAATCACAAATATCCTCCCTTAGCTAAAATCGAGCTAATGAAGAGAAGCTCTTCCTCTGGGGACTCAGTCTAGCATGTATCATATAGCGGCACACTGATGTGGGTGGACATCATGGGGGATATTTATCAAAACTGGTACAAGGTTAAACTATTTTAGTTGCCCATAGCAATCAATCAGATCGATCCTTTCATTTTCCAAATGAGCTCTGAAAAATGAAAGGTGGAATCTGATTGGTTGCTGTGGACAACTAAGTTAGTTTTCCTTAGTTTTAATAAATCTCCCCATATGTATTGCTTCATTTCCCCAGCAGCAGCCCTCTGCAAGGGAAATGTGTAGTTGTCTGTATTTTCTGTTAAGAAAATCTATTACAGAAAGTAAGTCAGAAGCTTTAAAAATAAGTAGATATTGGCTCAAATTTAATAAGACAAAGCTGTTGGAACAAGAATAAAATTACTGTAGATAATATCTTAGTAAATGCTACATTTATAGATGATATATTCGGAGGCACAAACATTTACTAAAGAAGTTAATATAAATGGTACCGGATTTTCTTTCTAAGCAATAAAAATAACTACAGGGTACTGATATTACACTGTATGCATTCCCCAAAGTACTATTCTTACTTTCATTTAAAGAGGAGAAAAATATTTCCTGCTAGGCTCCATGATAAAGACAGGTACATGCTTTGGGATATCTTTGGGCTGGCCAGAATTATCATGCTTTTCTACATTGTGATCCATCAGCCTGAAGACATGCATTACAGAGATGCCACTGAAAAGGTAGAAAACTAGGAAAAAAAGGAACTTGGCGTCCTAAGAGTCTAGTTAAATTATTATGTGTCATCTGCTCATGAAACAAGACATTTCCTATTATGACAGACTATTGTCGACTGTGTCACCGGTGGTATAGACAGCATCACATATTTTGTCTTCAAATGCTTGTTTAGTTTCCTATAATGAAGCCAAGATAACAGAAGTTAGAGGTATATTCCAGTTTCAGGAAATTAAGTCTATTTACAGTGCCTTGTGAAAGTATTCACCCCCTTAACTTTTTTCGTGTTTTGGTGCCTCACAACCTGGAATTAACATGTATTGTTTGAGGATTTGCATCATTTAAATTACAGAACATGCCCACAACTTTGAAGATGTTTTTTTTATTATTATTATTGTGAAGCAAAAAACAAATAGGACAAAATAACAGAAAAAGTCAATGTGCATAATTATTCACCCCCTTAAAGTCAATACTTTGTAGAGCCATCTTTTGCGGCAATCACAGCTCCAAGTCGCTTTGGATAAGTCTCTATGAGCTTGCCACATCTTACCACTGGGATTTTTGCCCATTCTTCCTTGCAAAACTGCTCCAGCTCCTTCAAGTTGGATGGTTTGCGCTTGTGAACAGCAATCTTTAAGTCTGACCACAGAATTTCTATAGGATTGAGATCTGGGCTTTGACTAGGCCATTCCAACACATTTACATGTTTCCCCTTAAACCACTCAAGTGTTGCTTTAGCAGTGTGTTTGGGGTCAGTGTTTGGGGTCATTGTTCTGCTGGAAGGTGAACCTCCGTCCTAGCCTCAAATTACGCAAAGAGTGGTAACGGTTTTGCTCAAGAATATCCCTGTATTTAGCACCATCCTTTTTTCCCTCAACTCTGACAAGTTTCCCAGTCCCGGCTGCTGAAAAACATCCCCACAGCATGATGCAGCCACCACCATGTTTCACTGTGGGGATGGTGTTCTTTGGGTGATGTGATGTGTTGGGTTTGCGCCAGACATAGCATTTTCTTTGATGGCTGAAAAGTTACATTTTAGTCTCATCAGACCAGAGCACCTTCTTCCATACATTTTGGGAGTCTCCCACATGCCTTTTCGCAAACTCACAACGTGCCTTTTTGTTTTTAGCTGAAAGTAATGGCTTTCTTCTGGCCACTCTGCCATAAAGCCCAACTATATGGAGCGTACGACTTATTGTTATTGTCCTTTGTACAAATACTCCAGTCTCTGCTGTGCAACTCTGCAGCTCCTCCAGGGTTACCTTAGGTATCTGTGCTGCCTCTCTGATTAATGCCCTCCTTGCCCGGTCCGTGAATTTTGCTGGGCGGCCGTTTCTTGGCAGGTTTGCTGTTGTGCCATGTTCTATCCATTTGGTTATAATAGATTTGATGGTGCTCCTGGGGATCATCAAAGATTTGGATATTTTTTTATAACCTAACCCTGACTTGTACTGCTCAACAACATTGTACATTACTTGTTTGGAGAGTTCCTTGGTATTTATGGCAGTGTTTGGTTAGTGATGCCTCTTGCTTAGGTGTTGCAGCCTCTGGGGCCTATCAAAAAAGGTGTGTAATGACAGATCATGTGACACTTAGATTGCACATAGGTGGACATCATTTCACAAATTATTTGACTTCTGAAGGTAATTGGTTGCACCAGAGCTTTTTATGGGCTTATTAAAAAAATGTAGACAGGCACTCACACAATTGGTCGGACACTGAATACTATCTTCCTCTAGACAAAGATCCGTCTGGGGAACATAGGGTCGCATTGAGGACCTTGATTGACTCAGCTAAACACATACTGAGTAAGAAAGAACAAGAATACATTCTCAAAACAGACTCAGTAATGGCACTTTTTTACCATCTACCCAAAATTCATAAGGATGTTCAGAATCCTCCGGGCCGCCCCATCATCTCTGGGATATCCTCTTTGACCTGCAATCTGTCCGACTATGTGGACATTTTGCTCCAGAAATATGTTATCCAACTACCTTCCTATTTGAAAGATTCCACCTCTCTCATAACCATACTCAAAGGAATCACATGGAAGGATACATATTCGTGGATAGCCCTTGATGTTGCGGCCCTATATTCAAATATCAATCATGAATTGGGACTAAAATGTGTTGATTCTTTTCTCGGTAAAGATTCTTCTGTACCTGTTGATCAGAAGTCGTTCATACTGAAATCTATCCAATTTATCCTGACACATAATACATTCTCCTTTGGTGAACAATTATATCTCCAGTGCAAAGGTACCGCAATCGGTACGCGTTTCGCGCCCAGTTTCGCGAACCTTTTCATGGGAGCATTCGAAGATCAATATGTTTATAAGTCCACCCAGTGGTCGGATAATATTGTGTTATATCGTCGTTATATCGACGACTTGTTCTTTATATGGGATGGAGATTCTGATTCTATCAAGGATTTCATTCAATATCTGAATTCCTCTGATTGGGGTATCACTCTATCTGGGACGCATGATTGTTCAAGAATTGAATTCTTGGATCTAGAAATGAAATTTTAAAAAATGGAAGACGAATATTCCCTTTAGTCAATTTAAGAGACTAAGGAGGAATTGTTCACTCACTAGGGACTTTATCTCACAAAGTGAGATAATTCGCAAAAGGTTTCAGGAAAAAGGCTACCCTCATGGAGTCATTGAGGCGGCTTATAATCGAGCTAAGGCTCTTACACAAGAAAATTGCCTATTAGTCAGCCAGAAAGACCAGGCAAAGGACAAACAGCAAAACAAAAAATGGGGTGCCAATTTTATCACTACCTTTAGTAGCAATCATAAGGATGTGAGGAATATTCTTTTTAAACATTGGCATATCATTAAAAAAGACCCATATATAGGCAAATCCCTACCAAGCCACCCGCCTCTGACTTTCAGGAGAGCAAAAACCCTAAAAAATCTGTTAGCACCAAGCAAGTTACGTGAATCACATTACAAAGTAACTGGGCCAAATTACAGTTTATTTATACCATCTAGACCAGTGGGTAGCACAAAATGCAAACAACCAAAGTGTCTATGTTGCCTCTCTATACGAAAGTCTACTTCTTTTCATAACAACACCACTGGGGAAACTTTTAATATCAAGCAACCAATGGACTGTGGGTCAAATAATGTGATCTACGTGCTCGAATGCCAATGTGGATTACAGTACGTAGGTCGCACCACACAGACGTTGCGTAACAGGTTGAACAAGCATTGTTCAAACACTAAGAAGAAATTTATGCAGCATAGTGTATCAAGACACATTACGAACAAACATCAGGGTCTATTTTCAAGCATTTCCGTTATACCTATAGAGAAAATTTATGCCGATACCCGGAACATTACACAAACAATCAAAAGACGCGAAATGTTCTGGATTTATAAACTTAATAGCCTGAGTCCTCAGGGTTTAAATGAGGCATTTGAAATTAACCTATAGATTTCACCATTGATAGTATTAGATCACTAATGGAGAATATGAGAAATAGATTCTTCTTTTCTCTATCAGATTTAGGGCTCTTTCACACTTGCGTTCTTGTCTTCCGGCGTAGAGTTCCGTCGTCGGGGCTCTATGCCGGAAGAATCCTGATCAGGATTATCCTAATGCATTCTGAATGGAGAGAAATCCGTTCAGGATGCATCAGGATGCATCAGGATGTCTTCAGTTCCGGAACGGAACGTTGTTGGCCGGAGAAAATACCGCAGCATGCTGCGCTTTTTGCTCCGGCCAAAAATCCGGAACACTTGCCGCAAGGCCGGATCCGGAATTAATGCCCATTGAAAGGCATTGATCGGGATCCGGCCTTAAGCTAAACGTCGTTTCGGCGCATTGCCGGAGCCGACATTTAGCTTTTTCAGAGTGGTTACCATGGCTGCCGGGACGCTAAAGTCCTGGCAGCCATGGTAAAGTGTAGTGGGGAGCAGGAGAGCAGTATACTTACCGTCTGTGCGGCTCCCGGGGCGCTTCAGAGTGACGTCAGGGCGCCCCAAGCGCATGGATCATGTGATCACATGGATCACGTCATCCATGCGCATGGGGCGCTCTGACGTCACTCTGGAGCGCCCCGGGAGCCGCACGGACTGTAAGTATACTGCTCCCCCGCTCCCCGCTCCTACTATGGCAACCAGGACTTTAATAGCGTCCTGGGTGCCATAGTAACACTGAACGCATTTGGAAGACGGTTCCGTTTGTATGTATAAATGTGTGTAGCTTTGTGCTGTTACACTTGTGCAGCTTCCTTGTACCTGATGAAGGGGAGTGATTCCCCGAAACGCATTGTATCGCTGCAATAAAAGATTCCTTCTTGACCCTGGTGACTGGCTGACGGTAATTCGCGCCGTGGGACGTGTTTTGTTTTCTTGCACTACTATCTTCTTGGGGGCTCCAGGCTTCTCCTTTTGAAGATCTCTCGTGGTCCCAAGGCTGCAGACCGCTATATCCAGACGTCCAGGCTTGTTTGAAAATACCTACAATAGTGTTGTGCCTATATCCGCACAACCACACAAGGTGAGCCTTGCCAATTCTTTTTGTTCACCATTATATACCCACATAATTACCCTATGGTGCGCCCATCTGTTTCCTTACAGATTTAAAACCAGCCTGCTACATTACTCACACAATTGGGACCACTTGGAGATTCTGTGTTTAAATGTATTTAATTAACCGTATATCACACATTTCATAATAAAAATTTATTAACCCCTTCCTGCAATATCACATACATGTACAGTACAGACCAAAAGTTTGGACACACCTTCTCATTCAAAGAGTTTTCTTTATTTTCATGACTATGAAGGCATCAAAACTATGAATTAACACATGTGGAATCATATACATAACAAACAAGTGTGAAACAACTGAAAATATGTCATATTCTAGGTTCTTCAAAGTAGCCACCTTTTGCTTTGATTACTGCTTTGCACACTCTTGGCATTCTCTTGATGAGCTTCAAGAGGTAGTCCCCTGAAATGGTATTCCAACAGTCTTGAAGGAGTTCCCAGAGATGCTTAGCACTTGTTGGCCCTTTTGCCTCCACTCTGCGGTCCAGCTCACCCCAAACCATCTCGATTGGGTTCAGGTCCGGTGACTGTGGAGGCCAGGTCATCTGGCGCAGCACCCCATCACTCTCCTTCATGGTCAAATAGCCCTTACTTTCAAAGTTTTCCCAATTTTTCGGCTGACTGACCTTCATTTCCTAAAGTAATGATGGCCACTAGTTTTTCTTTACTTAGCTGCCTTTTTCTTGCCATAATACAAATTCTAACAGTCTATTCAGTAGGACTATCAGCTGTGTATCCACCTGACTTCTCCTCAACGCAACTGATGGTCCCAACCCCATTTATAAGGCAAGAAATCCCACTTATTAAACCTGACAGGGCACACCTGTGAAGTGAAAACCATTTCAGGGGACTACCTCTTGAAGCTCATCAAGAGAATGCCAAGAGTGTGCAAAGCAGTAATCAAAGCAAAAGGTGGCTACTTTGAAGAACCTAGAATATGACATATTTTCAGTTGTTTCACACTTGTTTGTTATGTATATAATTCCACATGTGTTAATTCATAGTTTTGATGACTTCAGTGTGAATCTACAATTTTCATAGTCATGAAAATAAAGAAAACTCTTTGAATGAGAAGGTGTGTCCAAACTTTTGGTCTGTACTGTACGTGGGGGAACGTGATCGGCTTTCACTGTCACAGCGCGGAGCGAAGCGCCGACAGTTCAGTGAAGCCGGCGTGCTGGGGTTGCTAGGAAACCAGTGAAGCCGACGGGAACAGAATCTGAGCGCTGACCGGCCCGCGATCGCTGTGATTGGTCCATTACTGAAGAGTGACCAATCGCAGCGCATCGGGGCAGGTAAGGGGGGGGGTTAGGGAGGGACTATGTGCTTCTCCTTCTCTGATCGTCCCAATTCCTGTCAGCGAAGCGATCAGAGAAGGAGATAGTGTGAAAATCTACATTACAGTAATACTTACCAGATCGAATTAACCCCTTGTGTGCCGAAAAGCTTCTTCTGTGCCCCAATCAGTGACACAGATCAGTTCTGTGCCTCATCAACAGCTTGTCATTTGTCATCTGTCATCAGTTCTGTGCCTCATCCCCTGCCTCATACATAATTAACCCTAATTAACCCCTTCAGTGCCGATTTGCCACTCTTCTGTGCCTGATTTGCCCCATTCAGTGACAGATCAGTCCTGTCCAGTCCTGTCATCATCATCTCATCCAGACACCTGTCCGTCAAGACACCTGTTATTCCAGCCTGTCCATCCGTCAAGACACTTGTCACTCCAACCTGTCCGTCCGTCAAGACACCTGTCACTCCAGCCTTTCCGTCCATCAAGACACCTGTCAGTCCAGCCTGTACTTCCGTCAAGACACCTGTCCGTCCGTCAAGACACTTGTCACTCCAGTCTGTCCATCCATCAAGACACTTGTCACTCCAGTCTGTCCGTCCATCAAGACACCCGTCACACTCCCAAGTTACATAAAAAACAACAAAAAATAACCCTGTCACTACGTGTACCATCCTCCTGTGTGTACATACTCGTGTCCTGTGCTTGAGTGGCACCATTCTGTAAAATATGTCTCTTTTGCTCCATGTGGATTTGTGCCACCTATAACTGTAAAATAATACATTAATTAACCCCTTTTCTGCCCCAGTAAGGATATTGGCACTACTCTGTGCCCCATACTAGACCCCTGGCTCATTGCCAGCCATCTGTGCTACCTGTGACACCTGTCAATAACTGCCAAGTGACTCAGGGAGTTTTTATCCTATCCTAAAGGATATACAGTATTTTAGTTTGCTGTTCTATTTAAAAAAAAAAAAAAGATAAAAAAAAGACAAAAAATAAATCTATGTTAGTTTACAGTTTAAAATAACTAAACAGCTTTTCACTGCCGAAGAGGCATATGCTATGCTTTTTGAGGACATTGACTCCAACAGTGGAGATGAAGTGACATCTAATGATGAACCCCCTCGTTGGCATCCTAGGGGTAGTGCGCAGTCGCAGCCCCATACAAGTGACTCTTCATGGACCCTTGCAGATAACTATGTGCCCTAGGTGCCTGAATTTACAGCCACTCCAGGCATCAATGTAGATACCACAGGTTTCAGTGAAATTTATTTTTTCCAAATATTCTTCACTGATGACTTAAATAACTTGATGGTGGAACAAACAAATATATATGCAGAGCAATTTATTGCCTCCAATCCAGACAGTTATCTTTCAAGGCCCCACAAATGGACCCCTACTAACACGACTGAAATGCAAAGGTTTTGGGGACTTCTCCTAAGCATGGGCATTATAAAAAAAATAACAATACGTTCGTATTGTAACAAAGATATTCTTTTTCACACCCTTCTTCACTGTCTTGCCATGCCCCACGCCCGTTTCGAAGCTCTTCTAAGATTTCTACACTTTAGCAATAATAATAAATGCCCACCCCCAAGCGACCTAAGTTATGACAGACTCTTTAAAATTAGGCCAGTGGTTGACCACTGTAATTCCAAATTTGGTCAAGTATATACCCCCAAAAAATGCCTCTCAGTGGACGAATCATTGGTCCACTTCAAAGGCTGATTACATTTCCGCCAGTACCTGCCCAATAAAAGGGCTAGGTATGGTGTGAAGTTGTATAAGGCCTGTGAAAGTGTATCCGGGTATACATTGCGCTTTTGTATTTACGAGGGAAAAGATTCCAAAATTGAGCCACCCCAATTGTCCGCCAGTTCTGGGTATAAGTGGGAAGATAATATGGGATTTAGTCCACCCCCTGCAGGACCACGGATACCATCTATATTTGGACAACTTTTACAATAGTGTCCATCTCCTGAAGTGCCTTGCTGCCAGAGGCATAGGCACATGTGGCACAATTAGAAGAAATCAAAAAGGGCTCCCTAAATCCTTTATAGACCAGACAGTGTGTCATGGGGAAAGCAGGGCTGTTTGCTCAGAAAATTTGATGCTGCTAAAAACAAGGACAAACGGGATGTTCTTGTGTTAACTACCTGCCCCTCTAAACCGGGCCTCTGCATTTGAGAGTGTTTTCAAGTTTATCACACCTCCACTGATATCCATTAAGTCCATTTCATTAATTTCTTAATTAATCCATGGGAAGACATTTTTTTTTTTCCATTTGGCAGTCCAATAATAGCTCCCCCCCAAAAAAGATAAAATTAAATTAAAAATTCCCATTATACCCCTAGATGAATACATTAAAAGGTGTCATTAAATTAAATGAGTCATTTCTTCAATTTCCTTTTATGGTCTGGCACTCCTAGAGCCTCGTTTTTGCGGTTTTCACTGTCGGGGTGCCTCAGGGTGTCTTCAAATGAGACATGGTGCCTGAAAATTATTCCAGCAAAATCTGCCTTCCAAAAGCCACACAGTGTTCCTCCCATTCTGGGCCCTGCTGTATGCTCATACAGCACCTTATAACCACATATTGGGTGTTGGCGTATTCAGGAGAAAATGGGTAACAGATTATGGGGTGCATTTTCTCCTGATACCCCTTGTTAAAAGGAAAAATTTGGGCCTAAAGTGAGATATTCTTGTAAAATATGAAATTTTTCATTTTCACTGCCAAGTCTTTCTAAATTCTATGAAACGGCTATTGGGCCAAAGTGCTCAGTGCACCCCTTGAAAAATTCCATGGGGGGTGTATTTTCCATAATGGGGTCAATTTATAATTTTTTTTCACTGTTGGGGTGCCTCAGGGTGTCTTCAAATGCGTCATGGTGACAGAAAATTATTCCAGCAAAATCTGCCTTCAAAAAGAAACACGGTGTTCCTCCCATTCTGAGCCCCGCTGTGCACCCATATAGCACTTTATGACCCCATATGGGATGTTTCTGTAAACGTAAGAATCAGGGTAACAAATAATGAGGTGTATTTTGCTGTTAACCCATGCTGGGTTGCAGAAAAAATGTATCTAAATGGAAAAATCTGAAAAAAAAATGAAATTTAAAAAATTAACCTCAATTTTCCATTAATTCTGGTGGAACACTTAGGCTGGGTTCACACGGGCGTGACAGATTTGTTCAAGATGCGTCCCGTTGCGGCAAACCCGCGCGAGCAGGTACGCAATTGCAGTCAGTTTTGACTGCGATTGCTTTCCGTTATTCAGTTTTTATTGCGCGGGTGCAATGTGTTTTGCACGCGCGTGATAAAAAAATGAATGTGCTACCCAGACCCGAACTTCTTCACTGAAGTTCAGGTTTGGGTTAGGTGTTGTGTAGATTGTATTATTTTCCCTTATAACATGGTTATAAGGGGAAATAATAGCATTCTGAATAGAGGTTAAAAAAAAAAACCTGGAGGGGTTAAAAATTTTTTTTTTTAAATTTAAATCACCTTAATCCACTTGTTCGCGCAGCCGGCATCTCTTCTGTCTTCATCTGTGAGGTAAAGGACCAGTGGTGATGTCACTGTGCTCATCACATGGTCCGTCACATGATCCATTTAAATGGTGATGGATCATGTGACGGACCATGTGATGAGCGCAGTGACATCATCACAGGTCCTTTACTTCACAGATGAAGACAGAAGAGATGCCGGCTGCGCGAACAAGTGGATTAAGGTGAGTTAAATTTATTTATTTATTTTTTAACCCCTCCAGCCCTATTTTACTTAGCAGTCTGTATTCAGAATGCTATTATTTTCCCTTATAACCATGTTATAAGGGAAAATAATAATGATCGGGTCCCCATCCCGATTGTCTCCTAGCAACCGTGCGTCAAAATCGCACCGCATCCGCACTTGCTTGCGGATGCTTGCGATTTTCACGCAGCCTGCTATAGAGCATGCTGCGATTTTCATGCAACGCACAAGTGATGCGTGAAAATCACGGCTCATATGCACAGCTCCATAGAAATTAATGGGTTCGGATTCAGTGCGGGTGCAATGCGTTCACCCCACGCATTGCACCCACGTGGAAATCTCAGCCGTGGGAACTCGATGCGGGAAAAGATGCGGGTGCGTTGTGGGAACATGTGCGATTTTTCCCCGCAAGTGCAAAGTGTTTTAATGCATTTTGCACGCACGTGAGAAAAATCGGCATGTTTGGTGCCCAGACCCAAACCCGGACTTCTTCACAGAAGTTCAGGTTTGGGTTCAGTATTCTGTAAATTTTATTATTTTCCCTTTATAACATGGTTATAAGGGAAAATAATAGCATTCTTTAATACAGAATGCTTAGTAGAAGGTCAATTGAGGGTTAAAAAATATTAAAAAATTAACTCACCTCCTTTAATTGATTGCGTAGCTGCCGATCTCCTGTTCTTTCTTCAGGACCTGTCGAAGGACCTGTGGAGACGTCACCGAGCTCATCACATGGTCCATCACCATGGTGATGGATCATATGATGTATCATGTGATGAGCACAGTGATGTCACCACAGGTCCTTTGACAGGTCCTGAAGAAAGAACAGGAGATCGGCAGCTATGCGATCAATTGGAGGTTAGTTAATAATTTTTTTTTAACCCTCAATTGACCTTCTACTAAGCATTCTGTATTAAAGAATGCTATTATTTTCCCTTATAACCATGTTATAAGGGAAAATAATACAGTGAATAGACTTTCATCTTAGCCATACTTGCTTGCGGATGCTTGCGATTTTCACACAGCCCCTTTCACTTCTATGGGGCCTGCGTTGCGTGAAAAACGCACAGTATAGAGCATTCTGCGATTTTTTATGCAATTCACAAGTGATGCGTAAAAATTACCGCTCATGTGCACAGCCCCATAGAAATGAATGGGTCCGGATTCAGTGTGGGTGCAATGCGTTCACCTCACGCATTGCACCCGCGCGGAGATCTCGCTCATGTGAACCCAGCCTTAAAGGGTTAATAACGTTTGTAAAAATCAGTTTTGAATACCTTGAGGGGTGTAGTTTCTAAAATGGGGTCATTTTTGGGTTGTTTTTATTATATAAGCCCCATTAAGTGACTTGAACTGGTCCTTAAAAAGTTGGTTTTGGAAATGTTCTGAAATTTTTTTAAATTTGCTTCTAAACTTCTAAGCCTTTTAACGTCCTAAAAAAATTAAATTAAATTTACAAATTATGCAAACATGAAGTAGACATATGGTAAATGTAAAGTAATAACTATTTTGTGAGGTACCACTATCTGTCAGAAAACCAGAGAAATTTAAATTTAGAAAATATTTCGGTAATTTTGGGATTTTTTTATAAATAAAGGTAAAACATATTGACTCGAATTTATCACGAACATGAAGTTCAATGTGTCACGAGAAAACAATCTCAGAAATGCTTGGATAAGTAAAAGTGTTCCAAAGTTATTACCACATAAAGTGAAACATGTCAGATTTGCAAAATGTGGCTTGGTCCTGAAGGTAAAAACTGGCTCGGTCTTGAAGGGGTTAATAATAGAATTGTTAAAAAATCCCTAGTGATTATACTATACTAGCTGTATGCAGTGGGATGCGAAAGTTTGGGCAACCTTGTTAATCGTCATGATTTTCCTGTATAAATCGTTGGTTGTTACGATAAAAAACGTCAGTTAAATATATCATATAGGAGACACACACAGTGATATTTGAGAAGTGAAATTAAGTTTATTGGATTTACAGAAAGTGTGCTATAATTGTTTAAACAAAATTAGGCAGGTGCATTAATTTGGGCATTACAAAAAATAAATGAAATCAATATTTAGTAGATCTTCCTTTTGCAGAAATTACAGCCTCTAAACGCTTCCTATAGGTTTCAATGAGAGTCTGGATTCTGGTTGAAGGTATTTTGGACCATTCCTCTTTACAAAACATCTTTAGTTCATTCAGGTTTGATGGCTTCCGAGCATGGACAGCTCTCTTTAATTCACACCACAGATTTTCAATTATATTCAGGTCTGGGGACTGAGATGGCCATTCCAGAACGTTGTACTTGTTCCTCTGCATAAATGCCTTAGTGGATTTTGAGCAGTGTTTAGGGTCGTTGTCTTGTTGAAAGATCCAGCCCCGGCGCAGCTTCAGCTTTGTCACTGATTCCTGGACATTGGTCTCCAGAATCTGCTGATACTGAGTGGAATCCATGCGTCCCTCAACTTTGACAAGATTCCCAGTCCCTGCACTGGCCACACAGCCCCACAGCATGATGGAACCACCACCATATTTTACTGTAGGTAGCAGGTGTTTTTCTTGGAATGCTGTGTTCTTTTTCCTCCATGCATAACGCCCATTGTTATGGCCAAATAACAAAATTTTAGTTTCATCAGTCCACAGCACCTTATTCCAAAATGAAGCTGGCTTGTCCAAATGTGCTTTCGCCCACCTCAAGCGGCACTTTTTGTGCTGTGGGCGGAGAAAAGGCTTCCTCTGCATCACTCTCGCATACAGCATCTCCTTGTGTAAAGTGCGCCGAATGGTTGAACGATGCACAGTGACTTCATCTGCAGCAAGATGATGTTGTAGGTCTTTTGTGCTGGTCTGTGGGTTGACTCTGACTGTTCTCACCATTCGTCGCTTCTGTCTATCCGAGATTTTTCTTGGTCTGCCACTTCGAGCCTTAACTTGAACTGAGCCTGTGGTCTTCCATTTCCTTAATATGTTCCTAACTGTGGAAACAGACAGCTGAAATCTCTGAGACAGCTTTCTGTATTCTTCCCCTAAACCATGATGGTGAACAATCTTTGTCTTCAGGTCATTTGAGAGTTGTTTTGAGACCCCCATGTTGCTACTCTTCATAGAAAATTAAAAGAGGAGGGAAACTTACAATTGACCCCCTTAAATACTCTTTCTCATAATTGGATTCACCTGTGTTTGTAGGTCAGGGGTCACTGAGCTTACCAAGCCAATTTGAGTTCCAATAATTAGTTCTAAAGGTTTTGGAATCAATAAAATGACAACAGTGCCCAAATTTATGCACCTGCCTAATTTTGTTTAAACAATTATAGCACACTTTCTGTAAATCCAATAAACTTCATTTCACTTCTCAAATATCACTGTGTGTGTCTCCTATATGATATATTTAACTGACATTTTTTATCGTAACAACCAACGATTTATACAGGAAAATCATGACGATTAACAAGGTTGCCCAACTTTTCGCATCCCACTGTATGTTAGGACTTGCTCACAATAAAATGGGTATATTTATTTATTTAGTGTGTGGCCGCCGGAGCAATCACTCACTGTTGCCTACACAGAAAATAACAACCCAGCACTTTCGCACACAAATAAATCATCAGCTATATTAATAACTTTTCATAAAGCAATACTGGACACACAAATGACAGAGGTCGCTAAAATGTCCACACACACAATCTGTGGAAATAAACTCTGAATAAAATGTCTCAGGGAATCGTTCTATATATTGTGCACAAAAATGTACAAAATAAAAATGTTTATGCTCCTTTTGGTGTTATATTTGCATCCTCTTATATCTGGTTCAATTACAGTTCAAAATAGATTATTTTTCAATGATGTTAGTTGATAAATTCTGCCTTAGAGCTTACTCACAGTATATTGTCTGTATTTTAGCATTATACAACTTATACAACTTCACACTATACCTAGCCCTTTTATTGGGCAGGTACTGGCGGAAATGTAATCGGCCTTTGAAGTGGACCAATGATTCATCCACTGAGAGGCATTTTTTGGGGGTATATACTTGACCAAATTTGGAATTATAGTGGTCATTCAAACACTGGCCTAATTTTTAAGAGTCTGTCATAACTGGGGTCGCTTGCGGGTGTGCATTAATTATTATTGCTAAAGTGTAGAAATCTTAGAAGAGCTTCGAAACGGGCCCAGGGCATGGCAAGGCAGTGAAGAGGGGTATGATAAAGAATATCTTTGTTCCAATACGAATGTATTGTTGTTTTTTTTATAATGCCCATGCTTAGGAGAAGTCCCCAAAACCTTTGCATTTCAGTCGTGTTAGTAGGGGTCCATTTGTGGGACTGGATAACTGTCTGGATTGGAGGCAATAAATTGCTCTGCATATATATTTGTTTGTTCCACCATCAAGTTAATTGAGTCATCAGTGAAGAATAATTGGAAAAAATATATTTCACTGAAACCTGTGGTATCTACATTGATGCCTAGAGTGGCTGTAAATTCAGGCACCTGGGGCACATAGTTATCTGCAAGGGTCAATGAAGAGTCACTTGTATGGGGCTGCGACTGCGCACTACCCCTAGGACGCCTACGAGGGGGTTCATCATTAGATGTCACTTCATCTCCACTGTTGGAGTCAATGTCCTCAAAAAGCATAACATATGCCTCTTCGGCAGTGAAAAGCCGTTTAGTCATTTTAAACTGTAAACTAACGTAGATTTTTTTTGGTCTTTTTTTTAATCTTTTTTTTTTTAAATAGAACAGCAAACTAAAATACTCTATATCCTTTAGAATAGGATAAAAACTCCCTGAGTCACTTTGCAGTTATTGACAGGTGTCTTGAAAAAACCCGATCACGTGGGACGCCAGGCTTGGAGAGAGTGAAACCGCTGCATCATACCTGTAAGTTACGATCCCCTCTCATAATAAGTAAGCAGTGAGGTAAGCCTCTAACATTAGATTACCACGAGGGACGCCACGATTGGTAAATACAGACAATATACTGTGAGTAAGCTCTAAGGCAGAATTCATCAATTAACATCATTGAAAAATAATCAATTTTGAACTGTAATTGAACCAGATATAAGATGATGCAAATATAACAGCAAAAGGAGCATAAACATTTTTATTTTGTACATTCTTGTGCACAATATATAGGACTATTCCCTGAGACACTTTATTCAGAATTTTTTTCCACAGATTGTGTGGGTGGACATTTTAGCGACCTCTATCATTTGTGTGTCCAGTATTGTTTTATAAAAAGTTATTAACCGCTTAAGGACCCTGCCATATTTCACTCTAAGGACCAGGCCATTTTTTGCAAATCTGATATGTGTTACTTTATGTGATGATAACTTTAAATTGCTTTTACTTATCCAGGCCATTCTGAGATTGTTTTCTCATCACATATTGTACTTCATAACAGTGGTAAAATTAAGTCAAAACATTTTATTTTTATTTATAAAAAATACAAAATTTACCAAAAATATAGAAAAATTTCCACATTTCCAAATTTCTCTACTGGTATAATAGATAGTAATACCTCCAAAAATGTTTATTACTTTACATTTCCCATATATCTCCTACAAGTTTGGATCATTTTGTGAATGCCATTTTATTTTTTGGGGACGTTAGAAGGCTTAGAAGTTTAGAAGCAAATTTTGAAATTTTTCAGAGTTTCCGAAACCCACTTTTTAAAGACTAGTTCAGGTCTGAAGTCACTTTGTGAGGCTTACATAATATAAACCACCCAAAAATGACCCCATTTTAGAAACGACACCCCTCAAGGTATTCAAAACTGATTTTACAAACTTTATTTACCCTTTACGTGTTCCACAAAAATTAATGGAAAATAGAGATAAAATTTCAGAATTTCACATTTTTGGCAGATTTTCCATTTTAATCAATTTTTTCCACTTACAAAGCAAGGGTTAACAGCCAAAAAAAACTCAATACTTATTGCCCTAATTCTGTAGTTTACAGAAAAACCCTATATATGGTTGTAAATTTCTGTATGGGCAAACGGCATTGCACAGAAGGAAATTAACGCCATATGGTTTTTGGAAAGCAGATTTCACTGGGATAAATTTAAGCTGCCATGTCACATTTGAAGACCCCCTGATGCACCCCTAGAGTAGAAACTCCCAAAAAGTGACCCCATTTTAGAAACTAAACCCCTCAAGGTAAACAAAACTGATTTTAAAAACTTTGTTAAACCTTTAGGTGTTCCACAAGAATTAATGGAAAATAGAGATGAATTTTCAGAATTTCACTTTTTTGGCAGATTTTCCATTTTAATCCATTTTTTCCAGTTACAAAGCAAGGGTTAACAGCCAAACAAAACTCAATATTTATGGCCCTGATTCTGTAGTTTACAGAAACACCCCATATGTGGTCATAAACTGCTCTACGGGCATACAGCATTGTGCAGAAGGAAAGGAATGCCATATGGTTTTTGCAAAGCAGATTTTGCTGGACTGGTTTTTTGACACTATGTCCCATTTGAAGCCCCCCTGATGCACCTCTAGAGTAGAAACTGCAAAAAAGTGACCCCATTTTGGAAACTATGGAATAAGGTGGCAGTTTTGTTGGTACTATTTTAGGGTACATATGATTTTTGGTTGCTTTATATTACACTTTTTGTGAGGCAAAGTAACAAAAAATAGCTGTTTTGGCACCGTTTTTATTTTTTGTTATTTACAACATTCATCTGACAGGTTATATCATGTGGTATTTTTATATAGCAGGTTGTTACGGATGCGACAATACCAAATATGACTACTTTTTGGGGTTGTTTGTATCCGTTACATTCGTTACATAACGAAGCATTTTTTTTTTTTAAATGATTTTTTTTTGTGTCTCCACATTCTGAAAGCATTAGTTTTTTTTTATTTTTTGAGTCTTGTGTAGGGGCTAATTTTTTTCGGGGATGAGATGACGGTTTGATTGGTACTATTATAGGGTGCATATGACTTTTCGATCGATAAATATACTCATTTTATTGTGAGCAAGTCCAAACATATACAGCTAATGTAGTACAATCACTAGGGATTTTTTAACAATTCTATTATTAATTAAGTTTTATTATGAAATATGTGTGATATATGGTTAATCAAATACATTTAAACACAGAATCTCCAAGTGGTCCCAATTGTGTGAGTGCCTGTCTAAATTTTATTAATAATATATCATTCTCTAGATTGGGTGAATCATTTAGACATGAGCACCCAATCCAGGAATACAGGGGGAGAGCCGCCTATTAATTTCTTTTTTTGGGCCTCCTAACAAAGGGGGTGAATACATACACACATGCCAATTTTCTGTTTTCTATTTCTAAACAATAGTTTTATTTATATATTTTTCTTATATCACTTCACCAACTTAGACTATTGTGTTCTGATCCATCACATAAAATTCAGATTAACAAAACATTGAACTGCAATGTAACAAAACACGAAAAAAAGTCAAGGGGCAAACTGCAACTTTTCCCTAAAAAAGTGGGCGTGGGTGGGGAAGGGGACGGGTCAGGTTTAGGTGCATAAAATGGTCCAAATGCAAGACATCAAGGAAGCTGTCTTATATTTAGAAGCGACCGGCGCCTCTACATAACTTCGGAAGATCCACTGCCAGTGCAGGGCTTTATTAAGACCGGCATCTAAAATGCTAGTCTTAACAAATGTGCCCCTTTGCATCTCAGTTTGTCACATTTTTCAAGATGCCATTGCTTACATCTGAATTATGGTCATGTGATCAGTGATGGCCAGTTCGCATTGTTCGCCCGCGAACATATGCGGGCTGCCATCTTTTTTCACAAGTCCGGTGAGGGGCAAGTAAGTCCTTACTTGTGCCTGTGCGCGAGCCGTTCTGAAAACAAATGCGGTCACCGGGAGCAGGCAGTTCCGAGACAGCCCGATGAAGGCCCTTGGTGGCTGTTCTCGGAATTGCCTGCTCCCGCTGACCGCACTTGTTTTCAGACCGGCCAGCGCACAGGCACAAGTAAGGACTTACCTGCGCCTCGCCGGACTTGTGATGATCAAAAAGGTATATGGATTGTTAGACGTGCAGTACAGATACCACAAACACAGCAGTTTTCCATTTTTTAGTTTTCATTTTTTACTCCCTGCCTTCCAGAAGGCATATCTTTATTTTTCTGTTCACATAGCCAAATCAGAGATTGGAAGTACTGAAACTACAAACCTAGAAAATAAGACACCAGTACTGAGACAATCTGATTAATTTCTTCAGCTAATTTCTGTCAGGTTTAGGGTTCTCCAGTTTGCTTCTACAAACAACCATCCATGTTCTCACATATACCCACAAAATTGTTATTATTTAAAGGGGTTGTCTCATTAGAGATAACCCCTTTCAGAATGCGAGCAGTGTGGAAACAGCTGCCGGGTGCCTGCTGTTTCACACAGCAAAAAACTAAGGCTAATGTCTGCAATTGTCACTAATGCCGATTGCAGACATTAAACCCCTCAGATGCTGTGGGTAAATTTGGCCATGGGATCTGTAAGGCCAAAACCCAGAAGCATGCGCTTCCCTGGCAGTAACGCCTTCTCCTGGTTGAGATCGGGGAAGGTGTCCATTGTAATAATAGTCCAGGGCCTATACAAGTCTTTGAGGATTATTACTGGTATATTCCAATGCAGTTCTGCATTGAAATATACTGATCTTTGTATTCGGTAATGGATAAAATTGCATTACTTAATACAAAACATAATCTAATAATTTCATTGCATGTTGGGGTCCCCTTGGATAAATTAAAAAATTAAAATTAAAAAATGTTTTAATAATAAAAAATATATATACAAATTTCCCGAAAATTAAAATAAAAATAAAGAATTTTCCACAAAAAAAATATTGCTGCATCCGAAAACACCCATACTATTACAAGATAAAAATATTTATCCAATATGGCGAATGGCATAATGGAAAAAAATCTAAATGGCCATTTGTCCTCTTTTTCATCTGTTCCACTCTCCAGCAAAATTTAATAAAAAATAATCAAAAAGTCATATACCAAAAATATAGAAAAAAATTATTTTTCCAAAGTTTTTATTTTTTTTCAGTATTAAAACACAAGTAAATCTATATAAATGTGGTGTCATTGTAATTGTTGAGAATGAAGGGCACAGGTCAGTTTTACTGCATTATGAATGCCGTAAAAACAAAACCCATAAATCTGTGGCAGAATTATGCTTTTTCTATTGGCACCCAATAGAATTTTTTTCCAACTTCCCACAACATCATAAGAACATTATGTGGTGCCATTAGAAAGTACAACTTGTCCTGCAAAAAAAAAAGCCCTCATATGGCTATGTGAATGTCACTGCAATTTAGGACAAGTCCCAAATTAGGGGACCACACCTCGCTTGTCTGTGGGATTCAAGTTGGTTAATAAGTTCTCCCCATGTGCCAGGGATGTGGTCGACCTAAGAATCAAAGACCCAGACACTTTGCTGGTTAAAGGATTCTCTGCAGGGCATCACCTATAGAGCCAATTTTATAAGTTGTACATTGGGGGGTCCATTAATTTTTATATATCCAATCGCAAGTATTTATTAAAGCAACCAATCAGAAGCATAATGTTATGGAAAAATACATGTACACGACTGCAAAAGACCCTGTCTATACTTCATAATGTCTCGGTGTCCAAGTAGTTCCCTATTTCCTGTGTCTAACTTCCTTATAAATGTTACGAAAAAGAACCAAAGAAAAAAAACTGACTATATTTCTTAATTCAACTTTATGCTCTTCATAGATGTTATAGTAACCCAAGACATTTACGCTTTAAACCTCAAAATGGAGAATACTTGACAAGTACAATTCACACAATTCATGTTCATTAACCTCTTAGTTTCTTTCACAGTGAGCAAAAAATATAAAATTGTCTAGTGCCCCCCACATACCTGGGGGACACCAGTGACTTCCTCCGCACCATCAATCACTTCGAGTGGCGGGACTCAGTCTGGTGTCCCTTGATGTGGAGTGCCTTTATACACACATACCCCACAGTGCAGTTGTAGAAGCCATAGACAACGTACTCAAAAAGACTGATAAAAGCGCTGTCTATACTGAGTTTGTCAGGGAGGCACTTACATTTATCCTCAACAATAACACCTTCAAGTTTGGTGAGCAATGGTACAGGCAAAAAGTAGGTACAGGAATGGGTACCCCGGTATCATGCACATATGCCAATATATTTTTAGTGGTGTTTGAGTATAGGTACGTGTTCTCCCTGGACAACCCTTTTGCTCAGTATATCCATCTCTTTTTAAGATATGTCGATGACATTTTCATTATTTGGTCTGGCACAGAAAACCAATGTAGGGACTTTGTGGCTTATTTGGATAGCAACAGTATGAATATGAAGTTCTCTTTTTAAATTTTGGGAACACCACCCTGGAATTTTTAGATGTCTTGGTGTCTGTTCAGGGAGATGCCCTACATACATCTTGCTATCGCAAACCGTCAGCCATCAATTCCCTTTTACATTTTAACAGCTACCACCACAAGAATGTGAAAAAATCTGTCCCATACAGTCAGTTTATCCGCCTCAAACGAACCAATAGTACACAAGAAGGTTATATTAGGCAATCTCAAGAGTTAAAAAATAGGCTATTATGCCGAGGCTATATTGAGAAGGAGATAGATAACGCCAGGGCAAGAGCAGGATCATTCTCACAAGAGGAACCTTTAAAAAGAGATAAACGCAACAAACATAAAAAAGAAAGCAGGTTTGTGTTCACATTTAAGTACAGTCCTGCGGCGGAGGTAATTAAATGTATTATCAATGAGAACTGGGATATATTGAAAAATGAAACTGGCCTGTCAGACCTCACTGAGAGCAGACCCATAATTGCTTTTAAAAGATGCCATACCATCAAGGACAAAATAGTCAGAAGTAGAATGCGGGCAAAACCACCCAGTAATTGGTTAACCACCAGCAAACCTATTGGCAATTTTAAGTGTGGCTTCTGCTCTTTTTGTGGTTATAACAGCCAGCTCAAATACTTAACGTTTGGAGGGGTCTCACATACTGCTGTACAATTTATGACATGTAGAAGTACCTATATTGTATATTTGATTAAGTTCAAATGTGGAGCTTTCTACATTGGAAAGACGATACGCCCCCTTTTTTGAGAGATTCAGGGAGCACCTTAACTCCTTGAGGACCGGGAAAGGCTGCACTAGACTTATTGAACATGTCCGTGATAGACATAGAGGTGATCCACACTGTCTCACCTTCTCAGGTATAGAGCTGGAGCCGGTCATGCCCTGTGGAGGGGATAGACATCGGGCTCTCCTGAGGAGGGAAGCTAGATGGATCATCAAAGCGGCAGCACTCGGTCCCCTTGGACTTAATAATAAGAATGACTTGAGTGTTTTTGTTGGATGTAACTATCTGCTTTGATGTATACTCTGTGTATCTGCAAGCAATGATTTTAATGATGTAATGTGCAGCGTCACTGTCGTTCTGACAACCAGACGCAAAGCTTTAAAAGGAACTGACGCAGACTTGCGCAGTGAGATCAGAGGCCAGGCGAAGTGCAAAATTGTGCGAAATGGCCATCGCCGCTTTCTTGTCCGTGTACCGTGCACATATGCTCCTGCCTACCGCTTCTTTCTGAAGAATAAAGGATTTCATTTCAGCAGTGGTGAGTGCCGGACTTCTCTTGTTTTTTCTTCTCGATTTTCCACATTCTGGGACTTATCACTACAGGGCTGAGCACCGCACACACTGGCTGACCGGTCTGACACGACCGCTTTGGTTCCCTTGCACCCCCACGTAACACACAGCAGTGCCGCCACCGTCTCTTCTCTCTTTTTATTTATTATATAAAAAATATAAAAGTTCTGGCTCCAGGAAAGCAGGAAGTAAAAAAAACAAGAAGCAAAAACTGAAAATCACCATGTCAGGAAGAGGTCAAAATGCCCATATACCTTAAAATGGCTAATGGAATGGATTAGACAATGTTTGCCATGAGACAACCCATTTAAAGTAGTGAGGATCTGCATAGTCATGTCAATGCTGATTTCAATACGAACAGAAAATGTCTTCATAGAGGTGTGATATACAATAATAATTGCTTTGTTTTTTCTCGTTTCTTCTGGCACTGTATGTATTCTCTGAGAAAATCTATTTGTTATACTGTATGTAAAACCACCACTAAATGTGATATCACTATATATTCTTCATTAGATTTGAATAATACTATAATAGATATGAGTTTATGATCTTGAACTACTTAATAAAAATGAATTTGTCCTCATCTTCTCAGGCCTAAAAGCATCGTAAGACCAGAATTTTGGCAACAGATATATTTGGAAAGGATCTTAAGAAGTAATGTCAGTTGAAAATATTACTGATTTTAATTGTGTTTCCAGTAAGATAGTATTCATCTTTGAGCCGTAAGAACAGCCGGTGAGTAACCTAAAGCCTTATAACTGAAATGTCTATTCTTTGTTTTCTGGCAAACAAAAGGGAAAAAAATGTTTTTTGTAAGATCCAGAACTTTGAAACTGAGCAGCCAGCATGAGAAAGGATGTTGCTGATATCAATGACGTTGGGGTGTTAGCAAGCTTGATAATAGTGGATTACTTTGCTGCCCAGACATTTGGCTCTTGTTTTTACACTCGTTTTTCAGGCATGCTTCTTTTATACTGTAGTTATCAAAGGAAATATAACCAATGGAACAAGGACCAGTTCTCACCATTGTCTCTTGTCTGTAATTAAATAAAGCAATGTGGAGTTTGAGGAATGCAGTAAAGGTAATGGGGATGCTGCGATATTGGTGTTGTCTGCATTAGACTGGCGTCACCTTTAGAACGAGCGGCATTTGTTAATCATTGGAAAGTTGTATGATTCAGTCTGCTGAGACCTGTTGTGTTTCACTTTGTTTCTTATTCTCCTGAAATGAATGAAAATAGAGAAATGTCAATGTAACAAAAGTTGTCTCTGTGGTTGGAAGTAAAATGTAAGAATATGCTATTGTAAACATGCTATTATAAATGCCTTTTTTTTTATCTGCAAAGATTATAAGTGCATAACATATTCACAGTATGTGGAGCAAGACAGGACACACTCCAGGCTAAAATGCAAATATGTTGACTTAAAGAGGCTCTGTCACTTGGCTCCAGCATACCCTAATAGTTATATAGCAAGGTCATGTGGATGGGTTATGCCTTCCGAGCACTGCTTCTGCCATGCCTCCAGGAATGATAGCGCCGCCCTGCTTGTTCTAATAATGCCCCCAATGCATTTGACTAGCAGCACTAGACTCACTGGTCTAGCACTGAGATCCCGCACGTGCACATTCTCATGTATGACGGCGCATGCGCACTCAACTGTTCCCGTTCTTTTGGGGGCGTTATTAGAACATGCAGGGTGGCTGTATCATTCCTGGGGGCATGGCAGAAGCAGTGCTCGGAAGGCATAACCCAGCCTCCGAGTGCTCCAGTTGCTCATTTAAATATTTATAAAAGTTTATTTCACCGCTAAAACGGACCTCAGAGAAGGGAATGAAAGGTACAGTCCTGATCAAAAGTTAAAAATGGCAAAAAATCATATTTAGCATGGCTGGATCTTAACAAGGTTCCAAGTAGAGCTTCAACATGCAACAAGAAGAAATGGGAGTGAGACAAAACATTTTTTGAGCATTCAATTTAATGAAAACAACAAATAAACTGAAAGAGGCTGTTTTTCAGCTGATCAAAAGTTTAGGACCACACCTCCAAAAAAAAACTAAACCCCCCAAAACAGAAATCCAACTTCCAAACATGAACTCAGTAATGAGTAGCTCCGCCTTTATAGTTTATCACTTCTAAAATTTGTTTCGGCATGCTTGATGCAAGCGTTTCCATGAGGTGAGTGGGAACATTTCTCCAAGTGGTGAAGACGGCCGCACGAAGGCCATCTACTGTCTGGAACTGTTGTACATTTTTGTAAAATTCCCTTGCCATCCATCCCCAAAGGTTCTCAATTGGATTTAGATCAGGGGAACACGCAGGATGGGCCAAAAGAGTGATGTTATTCTCCTGGAAGAAGTCCCTTGTCCTGCGGGCATTGTGTACTGTAGCATTGTCCTGTTGAAAAACCCAGTCGTTACCACACAGACGAGGGCCCTCAGTCATGAGGAATGCTCTCTGCAACATCTGGACATAGCCAGTGGCCGTTTGACGCCCCTGCACTTCCTGAAGCTCCATTGTTCCACTGAAGGAAAAAGCACCCCAGACCATTATGGCGCCCCCTCCACTGTGGCACGTAGAAAAAAAACATCTCAGGTGGGATCTGCTTGCTTGTCATGCCAGTAACGTTGGAAACCATCAGGACCATCAAGGTTAAATTTTTTCTCATCAGAGACTAAAACTTTCTTCCACCTTTGAATGTCCCATGTTTGGTGCTCTCTTGCAAAGTCCAAACGAGCAGTTCTGTGGCGTTCAAGGAGACGAGGTCTTTGAAGACGTTTTTTGTTTTTGAAGCCTTTCAGTCTCAGATGCCGTCTGATGGTTATGGGGCTGCAGTCAGCACCAGTAAGGGCCTTAATTTGGGTCGAGGATCGTCCAGTGTCTTGACGGACAGCCAATTGGATCCTCCGGCTCAGTGCTGATGACATTTTTTTGTGTCTTCCACTTGACTTTTTTGTTCCATAACCCTCAGGATCATTTAAGAAATTCCAAATGACTGTCTTACTGCGTCCCACCTTAGCAGCGATGGCGACAACCCGACCACGTTCAAAAAGGGAGAGTTTTTTTGCCTTTGCCATCACAACGTGTGACTACCTGACAGAAAATGACAATGAATTCACATCTTTGCACAGATTTGGCCTTTTAAAGGCATGTGGTCCTAAAATTTTGATCAGTTGAAAAACAGCCTGTTTCAGTTTAATAGTTATTTTCAATTAATTGAATGCTCAAAAAATGTTTTGTCTCACTCCCAATTCTTCTTGTTGCATGTTGAAGCTCTACTTGGAACCTTGTTAGGATCCAGTCATGCTAAATATGATTGTTTGCCATTTTTCAAGTGGTCTTGAACTTTTGATCAGGACTGTATGTTTTTTATAAATGTTAAGAGCCCTACCTGGCTATATGACTATTAGGGTATGCTGGAACCAGGTGACAGAGCCTCTTTAATTCAGCATCACATACAATTATCAACTAATCCGGAATGACTGTCTAGCTGACATACAAAGGATCCACCAGGAAATAAAGATACGAGGGGCTTGTGTTTTCATTGAAACACTTAGTCTTTACATATCATATAACCAGCACCCAATTTACTTCTCAAGATCCTGTAGGTATAGATCATGTGGTATCTTTTACTCCTTCCATCAATTAGAAGACACCATAAGTCATATTTATGTAATTTTGCAAAATAAAGCAGGACATTGCACCATTGCCCATCTCTATATATCCACCACTTGGTTAACATGTTAATGTGCTTAAAGGCTATGGACACCTTTGAGGGGATTTTTTTATATGAATCCATTCCACTCATTTTGGGCTGTATTACACATTTTCAACAGTTTTGCTTTCTACGCTTTCACTTTAAAGGGTTTCTATCACTTCGTTTCACCTATTTAGCTTTCAGACACTAGCGATCCGCTAGTGTCTGCTTTATCTAACCATCCTAATATAAGAGCTTATTGTCCTGCCGTTTAGCTAAAAAAATAACTTATATAGATATGCAAATGAGCCTCTAGGTGCTATGGGGGCGTGATTAGCACCTAGAGGCTCCGTCTACCTTAACAAACTGCCGCCGCCCAGCGCGTCCCTCCAGCCCGCCCATCTCCTCCGGAATGCGATGCTCCTCGTATTCGGCGCATGCGCAGTGAATGTCTGATCGCTTCCCTGCTCAGACATCTCCACTGCGCCTGCGCCGATGACGTCATAGTGCTCTGAGGAACAGGCGCAGTGGAGATGTCTGAGCAGGGAAGCATCAGACATTCACTGCGCATGCGCAGAACAGAGACGCGCACGGAGAGGATCGCTTCAGCTGGAGATGGGCGGGCTGGAGGGACGCGCTGGGCGGCGGCAGTTTGTTAAGGTAGACGGAGCCTCTAGGTGCTAATCACGCCCCCATAGCACCTAGAGGCTCATTTGCATATCTATATAAGTTATTTTTTTAGCTAAACGGCAGGACAATAAGCTCTTATATTAGGATGGTTAGATAAAGCAGACACTAGCGGATCGCTAGTGTCTGAAAGCTAAATAGGTGAAACAAAGTGATAGAAACCCTTTAAAGGGGTTCTCTACACACGTTACTTTGGCACTTGTATATACTACACATTTTCTCCTTTCAGGCTGCTCAGCCCTGATGTCATATTGTAGGCAGAATCGAATCATTACCATCTATTGTACAGCAGATGGCATATTGTAGAGCAATGTAATGTGTAGTGAGGCCCTGCCCCCTCACTCCCCTAGGCAGCTCTACAAGTGGAGGCAACCAGTCCTACTCCCATTTTAGTATAAGCTACTTTTGGCCATTTTAAATCATTCCTGGAGAACCCCTTTAAGCGCATTTACATTCTAGAAGGCTTTCTATTATACACTGAATCTGTCAGAAACCACTTGGATGGTTCAATCTTTAGCTCTTATCTCTGAACTCCTGACAGCTCATAAACACTCATTTAAGCCAAATTCTCATTATTATTATTATTATTATTATTATTATTAATAATAATAATAATAATATAATATATTATTGGACTGGCACAACAAAGAGTTAGGTGGGTACCTGATTACAAGTTCACAGTCTAGGGGAACCTCACCCCCCAAAATATAGAATTACTTAAAAATATAGAATAAGTAATTATTGAATGTAGCTACTAACTGGGTGTATAGTAAACAAGTATATTGATATCAATCTAATCATTTAAAACAGATTGAAAGCTGCTAGGGAATCTCTAAGAAAAGACAAGATACATTGCTAGTTGTAATGGATTCCAAAAATCTGTTGCTGCACAATGTCACAACCATTGCTGTTATAAACATACTGTAGGCCCATAGTTACTAAGACTAGTATATATATTAGAGCAAGAATAGAGCTGATTTTGCAATGCTAAATTCAAATAAGTCTAGACACAGGAAATGAAGACAAGCCTCAGTTTGGTTACAGTATGAATTTGCAAATATGGCTCGTCTTCGTATAGCAGAACTTGTGCCACAATACAAATGCTCATTGTTTTTATTGCAATAAAGCAGTTCTACAATAAGCTGTTCATTTGCACATGGTTATGCATACATGGGCCAAAGTTAATATTTCTGGACTATGGAATCCACAGTGTCTGTCTTGGAGATTAAAAGAATACATTGGTTGATATTATTTTAAATGAAGTGCCAGTACCGACAATGTTTGAGTTCAGTCTCTGAATTGATTCATCTAGACAGTTTAGACTGGACTTGTAACAAGATTACAATTTCGATTTGGCACAAAATTCATTATGTCTTAGAATTCTGTAAATTAGCCATCATTTTATTCTTTCACCATTTCCCATGTGTCAGAATTTAGTAACTGGGATTATGTCCTAAGGTGTGTGGGTTGGCACTAAGAAGCCCTGAGTCAACGATATACTGTACTTTTATTAAGAAAAACAGACATATGTTGCTAAAGTATCATTATCTCATGTACAAACCCTGTTATCTTTCATAAACTTTAAACTCATTACCTTTATACATATTCATACCGATATATCATACGTTCTGTGTTATGCATGCTAAATATAAGTTAGAAAACAGGGTAGGATATTATCATTTATTAGATTGTAAGGGAATATCAACTTCCTTTTGGGTTTTCTGCTGAACAAGTGTATTTTTCTGTGTCTGAGCTCTGTTCACATCTGCGTTGGTGGTTTCCACAGGGATGCACCACCAATGAGGCCAGGTGAGGCGATCTCGTCAGGCAGCACCAGGTAGGGGCAAGAGGTGGGCAGCGGAAGGGCCATGGGGGCAATGAGCGCTTTCATTGTGGCAAAGGGGTTAGGTTAAGAAATTAACATTGGGGGTTGCACCATTTCAGATTTCACCTCTGGCAGCAGAAAGACTAGGTGCACCCCTGGGTTTCTATTTACAATGGAAACATGATGCTGTACCAGATAATCATCATCACATGATAAAGGGGTTGTCTCCTTTATATGTGCCCAATTAAGGCATATCACCAGGACATTTATGAAGATAAACCCACAATGTTCAGCTGACCACCATGTAAGACTCAATATGAAAACTCATTGTCATTATAAGGTTAAAGGGGTTGGCCACCTTTAGGGCTAATTGGCTAATCTCCTTCCTCTGGTGCAGACCTACAAAGGGAATCATCCTTTCCTTCTCTCTGCTAATGGGTCCCTGCTTCTTCACTCCCTAGTCTCCATTGCTCCCTGGCCTCAGCTCCCTTGCTGTCAACATTCACTTTGACACTGCTTCAGCCAAGTCATGTCAGTTGGTCACGTGACGCAAAGAGAGCAGGCCATCACTGCAGCCAGCTGTTGGCTGAAGCCATGTAAAAGCAGATGTTGACAGCCAAGGACCTGAGTGAGGCATGATTGTCTCTCCAAGGAGTCCTTTCAGGATTTACACTAAAATCCAAATCATATAAACCTACACAGAGGTCACCTACTCTCCCTTTATCATATTCTGCTTTCAGATGAGGAGGGAAGCATTAATCATCTAACAGATTCACTGTAAATGTAAAGACATCCAGGAATGTTCTCAGCCACATTAATGAGTAACTTAATATGTGAGGAATGTGTGCTAATAAGTTAAAATAAAATACTGCATTTAAATTACAATTTCTATATTCAACTTATACATGATTGGCAGACTATTGACATGCCTCTTGATTTTTTTTCACAAAAATAACAAAGGCAGGGTATTTAAAAATGGGTTAAAAGGGATTTGAGGGTACAGCACCGTATACAACATCAATGTGGGTAGAAGAGCTAGCTCAATGGATCCAGCAGTCTGCCCCAGTGCTTGGGCCTCACTCCAGCTCAGCACAACAACGTACTAACATCCAAGGAATGGTCTGCCATCTCCAGGTATGATTAAAACTTCTTCACTCCTGTTACATTAAAACAGTCCAACTGAGTATTGCGTGAAACACTTACGTGTTTCAGATTCAGAGGCACCCTTAGTCCTAGCATGCTCCAGTTTACTAGCAAACTTAGTCACATTTCAGGATGCCATGAAATATCAGACAGGGAGGTCTAATTACATTTCATAGATCTTTCCAAAATATAGGTTATGGTTCCAATAAACCTAATTGAAAGGTGTGGGATATGGCAATTTCAAACATTCAGCTTGCAATAAAATGTAGCTAAACCAACAGTAAAGACATAGTCAGGGCAGTTTACTTGCATGTAACATTAGCAGGAAGCCTGAATGTTTATAGATAACCCAGACTAATTAAGTGACTTCCTAGCTCCAGTAAAAAACAGTTGGGTCACATTTTTCTGTGTATCTTCTGGATTTACTGAAAACATTTGATTTGGCCTAAAATTAAAGAGCACGCTTCACACATATTTTTAACCAACCCTAAAACAGACTTTGAATTTGAACACACTTTACAGGAAGCCATTACTGATGGAATTCTTGCAGAGCGAGTCCAAAACTCACACATATTAATGCTGTTGGTCTCCCTAAGAGGGAGAAGGTGCAAAGGTTTAATTCATAGGGTAGCACAGTTGCTTTTCTTTGGTTTGTAAAGAACAAAATATAGGAAAGATATTTCCTTTTTTTTTATTTACCCAGCTGCTCCTGTCATCTCAGTTTGGGAGTCGTGCTTAAAGTAGCATGCACAAGCATATACCAATGTTTGGTTACTAAACTGTAGGAGGATATTGGAGAGATGTTTATGTGAAGTACAGATATGAAATGATCGCTCCGTACAGTTCTACACAGTACAGTGGAAAGGGTCAAGCAAAGGACGACATTAAAATAACCTTACTAGGGTATTTAGCAAGCAAACACATAGGCGGATATTTTAGGACTAGCCAAATTAAACTTGGCCAATTATATTTGATGTAATAGTGGACGATGAATGGGGATGATGTGTAATTAGCCATGATTGGCTCAAGCGGAAAACACAGATTTAGAATCATTACACTGTAAAACCCCTACCTTGCTAGTGAGAGCAGAAAATAGTTATATAATATGTGTTTCTCCTAAATATAACTAGTGCTTTATGTAAGTTTGAGCTACTGCCACACCATCTATACATTTTGTTCTTATTCCATTACCATGGTTATTTGTGATACGAATTACATGGAAAAAGGCTGCATTTTAATCATCATAGAACCCTAGGATCATGTGAGGTCCAGGGCTTTGGCTGTGGTATTTAAAATATGGCTATATTACAGTCGACTGCATGTAGTCTTATAATAAAACATTTCTACAAAGTATGTTGATATGTTTTCCATGCATTATTTATTCAAATGACTTTAAATAATGGACAGGAGTGTATTGTAACCTCCAAGCTTAATGTGCCTTTGAATAAGCTCCAATGACTTTGTTTTGCTCTTGCTTACTAAATAGTAGAGGTGGGACGAATCCAATTTTTTTCGAATCTCGAATCCTATGAATCCTGTACATAAGAATTGTGTGAACGTAAGAAACAAAGTGATCCAAACTCAATATTTTTTTAATATGAAAAATAAAGAGTCCTTACTAGGGTTGAGCGAACCCGAACTGTAAAGTTTGGGTTCGTACCAAACTTTACGGTGTTTGGCACCCGAACATTTCAGTAAATGTTCGGGTTCGGTGTTCGGGTAATATTAATATACCATCGGATCGGAGTTTTCTCCAATCCGATGGTATATTTTAACTTGAAGCGTCCCCATCACCATGGGAACGCCTCTATGTTAGAATATACCATCGGATTTGAGTTAGATCGTGAAAACTCAGATCCGACAGTATATTCTAACACAAAGATGCTTCAAGTTAGAATATACTGAGAGCTGTGCACATAACTGCCCCCTGCTGCCTGGCAACACCTGATCTCTTACAGGGGGCTGTGATCCGCACAATTAACCCCTCAGGTGCCGCAATTAACCCCTAGGGTACGGCACCTGAGGGATTAATTGTGCGGATCACAGCCCCCTGTAAGAGATCGGGTGCTGCCAGGCAGCAGGGGGCAGTTATGTACACGGTTCTTAGTATATTCTAACTTGAAGCGTCCCCATCACCATGGGAACGCCTCTGTGTTAGAATATACTGTCGGATCTGAGTTTTCACAATCGTGAAAACTCAGATCTGAAAAAGCTAATACTATTGTTTTCCGTTATAACCATGTTATAACGGAAAATAATAAAGTGAAGTTCGGGTCCCTATTGACTTCAATGGGGTTCGGGTCCAAGTACGGATAAAGTTCGGGTCCCGAACCCAAACTTTTTTTAATGTTCGGCCAAACTCCCCGAACATCTAGGTGTTCGCTCAACTCTAGTCCTTACTTTTTTAACAAAGTATTCGGATTAGAAAAATGGAAATACAGGGTAATACAGCACACATACCTCTTATATCCAGTGATGTCTCTTTGACGTAGATGTTCTCTTTCCTCATCTTCTCCTTTCAGACATTCAGATCAGACCTCCAGTTTTCACCCATTTTTCGTCTCTGCAGTTTGACAAAAAAAAATCTTAGTTCACTACTTTTCCATCATCCTCGCATCTTTTGGACAAATCATCCTACCACAATACTGTTCTCCCCAATACAATACTGCAGAAGCAGATAAACCCCCTGATAATACTAGTACGACACAGAGCCCCCCCATATAAAATACCCCTTCTTTGTGGCCTCAGTAGATGCCCCCATAGTGAGTGTGCTGGGGCAGCTGTCATATATAGAGATCTAGTAGAGCTGAGTGTGCTGGGGCAGCTGTCATGTGTATAGATGTAGCAGAGCTGGGTGTGCTGTGGCAGCTATCATATATAGAGATAAAGCTGAGCTGAGTGTGCTGGGGCAGCTGTCATATAGAGATATAGCAGAGCTGGGTGTGTTGGGGCAGCTGTCATGTGTATAGATGTACACTGGCTATAACAGCTATAACAGAGTCTACAGTAGAAGTCTCATATTTTTTCAGTCAGTAGCTATGCAGCTCATATAGCTGTGTGGGTAAGTGCCTTGCCTCTGATACAGAAGGTAATAGGTTTAAATCCCAGCAGACATGCCTCTCCCTCTCCTGCTGCAGCACAGGCAAGGCATCTGTATCGCTGTCCTGAGGACGGCGATACACATGACTATGCCCGGGATCCATTGGATTCGAATCTCGTAAATGAGGTCGGGATTCGAGTCCACGAATCCTTTGAATCCAGCAAGATTCGAGGGATTGACGGATTCGTCGTCACACCTCTACTAAATAGTATAATACAGGTACAACAAAAAAAAGGATTTAGTCCACACCTCTCATTTATCAGACTATTAACCATTTTCGTAGATGTGTTATAATGAAGTTTGTCTAAAAGAAACAGCCAATAACAGACATCCTCAAACTGCTGCCCTCCAGCTGTTGCAAAACTACAACTCCCAGCATGCCCGAACAGCCTACAGGTATCAGCCTACAGCAGGGCATTGTGGGAGTTGTAGTTTTACAACAGCTGGAGGGCCGCAGTTTGAGGCTGCCTATAATAATCAATCAAAGCACAATTTTACTTTCATATTATATCCTTGGAGAATGAAAGCTGTGCTTTTTTTTTTTTTCAGTTTTAATACATTTGGTCCATTGACTGTCAACTGCTACTGCAATTCCAGTGACGGTGATAGTGATTTGGGGAAAACAGGACTCTGAGACTCTTTACTCTCCCACCCCTCCACAAATTCCCAAAATAGAACCCAAAGTGGTCTTCAATATTGGTTATAAAAATAAAAAATTATGCAATTTTTTCCAAAACACATACTGAAGCTTTACATTTTGCATTGTATTACTAAATAGCATAGCAGACATAGGTTTTACCATTGAGAAATTTTATACAGTTTGAACTATATCATGTTTTCTTAGCGCATACTCTAAAATTGGCTCATCTGTTATTACAATAAAGGGGTTATAGGTAATCAAAGATGGTTACGTGTAATCATAAATATGAAAGGAATGAGCTTATGTCAGCTTCTAATTATCTTCTGAGGTGGATGATTCCCAAGATGCTAGCATACTAAATACCATCAAACAGAATTGAATACTTAAACAGCCTTCATTGTAGTTTATTTTATAATCTGGTTTGTTACTAAATCATAGGAACATCAGCCAATTTTTCACTAAGTCTCATAATTATTAAGCAAAAGACCACCTGATAGTTTAAGATGCCAGACATTGAGACATAAATATTAATATTCAGTGCACATGTTAGTGGTCATTTAGATGATTCATTACATTTCTCATAGAAAATGCATTAAGTCATGGTTTAAGACTTTCAACAAAACAAAATATAAAAGTAGTGCAAACAAAAAGTGAAGCAGTTGTTCATTGCTTTCTGTAGGTACAATCTCTTGCTCTACTTTTCTGCATTTTGAAAAATAAACATTGAACAACCCCAAGTTACTTTCAAGATATAAATTAACCATTAGGTGTAATGTAAAAAGAATGAATAGTGTAACGGTCACGTCCACACACACACAGGGGGAAGGGTAGTGACCACTGCGCTCCACCCTCACCCCTGGCCCTGCCTACTTGCCTCACGAGTCCTGATGACAGGGGACAACTGGACGGCAATCCCTAACTTAGGATATGTGCAGGGAAGACAGACAAGACAAAATACGGAACATGAACGGACCGGGTCAGAACCAAGAGAGCTACGCAGTACAACGGATTAAGCAAAGAATGGTCAGGAGAAGCCGGGGTCAAATACCAGGAGAGTAGCGAAGTACAAGAGGAGTCCTAAGAGAGTAGTCAGGTGGGAGCCGAGGTCACAATACCAGGATGTATGCGCAGTACAGGAGGAGCAGGCAGAGGATCGTCAGGGAACAGGATCAGGTAAATATTCAGTAGTCCAACAAATAGCCAGGAGCCTAGAAATTAACAGGCAACCTGTAGCCAGCAGGCTGCCTGTATTTATAGTGGGGAGTGAGGGTCATGTGACGTGGCCAGCATCACATGACCGACAGACCAACCAGTCGAGCACCGAGTGATCAGCTCGGCGCTCAAGGCAGACTAGGAGCAGGGAGCCACCCAGCTAGTAAAGCCGCCCTGGGAATGAGATCAAACACAGAACCTCATTCCAAAAGCTAAGCAACAGTTCTGCGGGCAATGGGGGACCGAGTGCACCTTCGGAACCCTGTGACAGTACCCCCCCTTTTACGAGGGGCCACCGGACCCAAGACTTCAGGCGATGGCTTTTCAGGGTGTTCTAAATGAAATTTACGAACCAGTCTAGGAGCATGAACCTCCCTGGCAGGTACCCAAGATCTCTCTTCAGGTCCAGACCCCTTCCAGTGAATCAGATACTGCAAGGAGTTACGCACCTTTCTGACATCCACTATTTTAGACACGACATACTCGACAGCATCATTAACAAGAACCGGCGGAGGTGAGGCTTTCGATGGTACTACCGGTTCAAAATATTTTTTAAGTAGAGATTTATGGAACACATTATGAATGTGGAATGACTCGGGCAGCTCCAACCTAAATGATACCGGGTTAATCACCTCCGTGATCTTATATGGACCAATAAAACGAGGAGCAAATTTTCTAGAAGCTACCTTGAGAGATAGATTCTTGGAGGACAACCATACTTTATCCCCAACCTGAAAGTTCACCCCCCTTGAACGTCTCCTATCGGCCTTGAGTTTTTGAGAACTTTGAGCCTTTTCTAGGTTCGATTGAACCCGGGCCCAAACTGTGCACAGTTCGGAGGAGAGTTTATCAGCTTCAGGGTTAGAGGAGGAGACGGACGACCCAGAATGAAAACGGGGATGAAAACCATGGTTACAAAAGAAAGGGGAGACCCCAGCAGAAGAATTGACACGGTTATTCAGAGCAAATTCAGCCAACGGAAGGAATTTGACCCATAATTGCTGGTCATCAGCAACATACAACCCCAGGAATTGTTCCACAGACTGATTAAGGCGTTCAGTCTGCCCATTACTCTCAGGATGGTAGGCGGAAGAAAAAGACAACGAAATTTTACATCTTTGACAGAAGGCCCTCCAGAATTTGGACACAAACTGCACACCCCTGTCCGAAACAATATTTTCCGGGATGCCATGTAAACGAACAACCTCTCTCACAAAAATAGACGCCAGGGTTTTGGCATTTGGGAGTTTAGACAGGGGAATGAAATGGACCATCTTGCTAAACCTATCGACCACTACTCAAACTACAGTCTTACCCTCCGCCAGCGGTAGGTCAGTTATAAAGTCCATCGAGATATGGGACCAGGGTCTACTGGGAATGGGTAGGGGTCGTAGGTTACCAGCAGGGCGAGTCCTAGGTGTCTTAGACCTGGCACAAACCTCACAGGCTGACACGTAGGACTTGACATCCCTGGTCAGAGTGGGCCACCAATAAGATCTAGAAACCAGATCCTTAGTGCCCTCAATACCCGGATGTCCACAAAAGGCAGAATTGTGACACTCACCCAACAGCTGGAGACGAAATTGTACGGGAACAAACAACTTATCTGTTGGGGTGGATGCCGGTGCCAGATGTTGTTCAGCCTTAATGCGAGCCGAGATATCCTGGGTTAGAGCCGCTAAGAAGATGTTTGCTGGTAGGATGGATTCAGGCGGCGTCTCAGTGGGGTGAAAAGCATGGAAGCTCCGAGATAATGCGTCTGCCTTCACATTTTTACTTCCCGGCCTGAACGTAATGGAGAAATCAAAACGGGTAAAAAACAGAGCCCATCGGGCTTGTCGGGGATTCAACCTCTTAGCGGACTCGAGAAACATTAGGTTTTTATGGTCAGTGACAACAGTTACTCGATGCCTTGCCCCCTCCAAAAAATGTCTCCACTCCTCAAATGCCCATTTAATGGCCAACAGCTCCCTATTCCCTATGTCGTAGTTTCTCTCCGTGGGAGAGAATTTCCTAGAGAAGAAGGCACACGGTCTCAGGTTAGTGAGGCTAGCAGGACCTTGTGAAAGGACTGCTCCTGCGCCGTCCTCGGACGCATCCACCTCCACAATAAAGGGTCTCTCCTGATCAGGCTGGATCAGAATGGGAGCGCTACTAAATGCCTTTTTTAATGTTTCAAATGAAGAAATGGCCTTGGTAGACCAATTCTCCAAATCCGCCCCTTTTTTTTAGTAAGGTCGGTCAATGGCTTAGCAATTACAGAAAAATTCATGATAAATTTACGGTAGTAATTAGCGAAACCCAAAAACCGTTGTAAAGCCTTTAAGGATGAAGGCCTTACCCATTCCTTAATTGCTAAAACCTTACCAGGATCCATCTTAAAGGCGTGAGGAGTCAAAACATGCCCTAGAAACAATATCTCCTGTACACCAAAGACACATTTCTCTTGCTTAGCGGATAGCTGGTTCTCCTTCAACACCTCTAATACTTGTTTGACATGGGACACATGAGATTCGAAATCAGGAGAGAATATCAAAATGTCGTCAAGATAGACAATAATAAATTTACCTAAGAACTCCCTAAGAATATCGTTCATTAAGTTTTGGAACACAGCTGGGGCATTGCTGAGTCCAAAAGGCATCACCTGATATTCAAAGTGTCCTATCGGAGTATTGAACGCTGTCTTCCATTCGTCTCCCTCCTTGATTCGGATTAGATTGTATGCCCCTTTCAGGTCAATCTTGGAAAACCAGGTTCCCCCCAAAACCTGGTTAAATAAATCCGGAATCAATGGGAGAGAGTATCTATTTTGGACAGTGATTTTATTCAATCTCCGGTAATCAATACAAGGCCTAAGACCACCATCCTTCTTTTTAACAAAGAAAAACCCTGCTCCCATAGGAGAGACTGAAGGTCTAATATGCCCTTTAGCAAGGCTCTCCTTAATATAATCCTCCATAGCCTTGCGTTCGGGCCCTGAAAGATTATAAATTCGACCTTTAGGAAATTCGGCACCCTCAATTAGCTCTATGGCGCAATCATAAGGTCTATGGGGGGGTAGAACCTCTGGAGTAAGGGACGAGAACACATCAGAATATTCCTTAATAACAGAGGGTAATGTATTAGACCTTACTGAAACCCCAGCCTGGACCACGGACAAGCATGAGTCACACTTAGGTCCCCATTTCACCAACTCTCCTTTGGACCAATCAATTGTGGGGTTATGTAAACGGAGCCAAGAAAACCCTAGTACCACCTCAACCGGTAGGTTCTCCAGGACTAGAAGAGAACATCTCTCAGAGTGGCACACACCCACGGACAGAGAAATTTCAGAGGTACATGACCTCACCGTACCACCAATCAGGGGAGTAGCATCAATAGCCATGACATGGATAGGTGTAGGTAAAGCAAACATTGGAATACCCAATTTACAAGCAAACTCAAAGTCAATAAAGCTGGCCGCTGAACCGGAGTCAATAAAGGCCTTACCCGGCCACTTATTAACCCCCAGAGAAATTGTTATGGGTACCAAAAGCTTACCTTTAGAAAAATCAGGGTGTACCTGGTCTTTAGGTTGTCTTGCTTTAGAAGACTTGTCAGAGAGGTCCCTCTTAGGACACTTGTTGATCCAATGGCCAGGATCTCCACAGTAGAAGCACTCTCCGCGTCTGCGACGAAGATTACCCCGGGTCATGCCAACCTGCATGGGTTCCTCGGTGGAGACCTCAGTGTTGTCCCTGGAAAAGGCCTCTGGCTGGACCACCATCTGAGAACTGAACTGTCGTTCTTGTCGTCTCTCTCTAACTCGTCTGTCAAGTCGGACAACTAGGGTCATCATCTCCTCTAAGGTCTCAGGAATTTGGTAATTGACCAATAGATCTTTTAAATTATCAGATAGACCAGACCTAAACTGACTCTTCAGGGCTGGTTCATTCCATCCTGAGGGGACACACCACCGTCTGAATTGGGTGCAATACTCCTCCGCAGGGAGATGGCCCTGAACCAGTGCCCTAAGAGCTGTCTCGGCTACCAGGGCCCTGTCTGGTTCGTCATAGAGGGTACCCAGGGCCTGAAAAAACCCCTCCACAGAAGTTAGACAACTGGCCCCAGGAGGTAACGAAAATGCCCAGTCCTGGGGATCACCCTGTAGTAGAGAAATGATAATCCCCACGCGTTGGCTCTCGGGACCGGAGGACACGGGGCGCAAACGGAAGTAGAGTTTGCAATTCTCCTTAAAGGAGAGAAACCTCTTCCGGTCTCCAGAAAAGGGTTCTGGGAGCTTGATCTGGGGTTCAAAATATGGACTGGAGGACAGAGGAGTGGAAGAACCTTGCCCTAACTCACAAGAACGGAGTTTCTCTCCTAGCTCCTGCACCCTCTGTGTCAAGTTAGAGACATGGTCAGTCAGGGTAGTAAGAGGATTCATGATACAGTGGTTATTGGGCCTGTTAATCTGTAACGGTCACGTCCACACACACACAGGGGGAAGGGTAGTGACCGCTGCGCTCCACCCTCACCCCTGGCCCTGCCTACTTGCCTCACGAGTCCTGATGACAGGGGACAACTGGACGGCAATCCCTAACTTAGGATATGTGCAGGGAAGACAGACAAGACAAAATACGGAACATGAACGGACCGGGTCAGAACCAAGAGAAATATGCAGTACAACGGATTAAGCAAAGAATGGTCAGGAGAAGCCAGGGTCAAATACCAGGAGAGTAGCGAAGTACAAGAGGAGTCCTAAGAGAGTAGTCAGGTGGGAGCCGAGGTCACAATACCAGGATGTATGCGCAGTACAGGAGGAGCAGGCAGAGGATCGTCAGGGAACAGGATCAGGTAAATATTCAGTAGTCCAACAAATAGCCAGGAGCCTAGAAATTAACAGGCAACCTGTAGCCAGCAGGCTGCCTGTATTTATAGTGGGGAGTGAGGGTCATGTGACATGGCCAGCATCACATGACCGACAGACCAACCAGTCGAGCACCGAGTGATCAGCTCGGCGCTCAAGGCAGACTAGGAGCAGGGAGCCACCCAGCTAGTAAAGCCGCCCTGGGAATGAGGTCAAACACAGAACCTCATTCCAAAAGCTAAGCAACAGTTCTGCGGGCAATGGGGGACCGAGTGCACCTTCGGAACCCCGTGACAAATAGTATGTTACCATTTAGTAGTCCTTCAAGTCAAGTATTAACTGGTTCCAGGATGACCATTGTAAGTTGACAACAATGCAAGTTGAGAACATAATTCTATGTAAAACTAATGTCAGGAATCTGTTGTCTTCTGCAGTTTAAGGGTTTGGCTACACAGTGCTCTTGGTCTCATAAGAGCCGCACTGTGTGGAGATGCTAGTATTAAAAATGAACGGCATCATAGTGTGGCTCGCACATGTGCCGTGACCACAAAATCACAAAAAATCCAACACTGCATTCCCTATCCTTGGGCATGACAGCTGTTATGCGACGTTTTCCATGTAGCTGAATCCTTATACTTTGAAGAATGGGGCTGCATTTCCACTCCTTATGACTGGAGGCTGTTGGTTTGCCCTTTTACTTGCCCTTGATCAACATGGCCAATATTTGCGGAATGGGAACAATCTTGTTTCAGTCCATGTGGTTTATTAAACGTTGCTTGAGTACTTGTTCCAGTCTGCCCCCCAGAGAACTATCTTTGCCAGACAGTTCTTACTCCTTGGACTTCACCTAATCTACACTTCAAGCCATTCTTCTACCATCAGTTCTTCACCATGGTCTGCTTATTCCTTCTGCCTTGGATTCCAGTAGTGTTAACAGGTATCATAACAACTAAATGGTTACATAGGCCATCCCAATATAAGGATAAAAGGAACATTATAGAAGAGCCGAAGGCAATACAGATTAAGACAATCTTTACATAGAAAAGATTGCTGAAAGCTGTAAATCACTTTCTATGCAGTGGACAGGAGCTTATTCATGGTGCTGTATAGTACATAGAATTGAGGTGGGGAAATTATCAACATCTGTGTGGCATGTTTTTGATATAAAGTGACAATTTATACAAAAAATTACAAAAAGTTGCAAGATATGCAGATTTTCCTTTTTTATGCTGTGCTACACAAAATTTTCTAAAGTGGGTGCGGTTTAGTAGAGGAGGGAATAAACTGAAACTTATACAGATTTAAGGCAGAAAATAACTTATTTGTTGCAAATCTATATCTGCTTATAGCAAACATTAATTTTATTTTGTGATTTAGAACAGCCTTAATTGTGTGTCTTACTTTTAATTGGCACAAATCACTCCAAAATATTTTTTAAACTGGAGTATTTGATCCCTCTCTTAATAAATCTGTCCCTATATACAAAAAAATATATTAAAATAGAGCTGCTCAGCTGCCTTCATTGTAATTTAAATTGTAAAGCTGTGCATTTATTAATACTAGTGTTTAACCTGTGAAAAACCCATGTTGATTGGCTGAATCTTCCAGTCAACCACATATCTTGACTGTCTGTTGCACTGTATGTTAAATGTTGATTTAAGTTACAATGCCCCATGAAAGACCATTGCATTTTAAAATACTGTAACTGGAGGCGCTAGGAATAACACAGTATATCAAGTATTCCTGGAGTATTTCTGTCATAATACAAAGGGTCCCAAAAAGATCCCTGAAAAGCTTTCATCTCCACAAGGGTAACTCACAGTCTGTAAAAATAGGAGACTTTTGGCCAATTTTTTAACAAAAAAATACCTGGTGATTTTTCTGGATGTTTTGTGCAGGCTATCATGATAGCAGTTATATTCAGGTTGTATTAAGCAGTAAATGCTGCTGTGTTCATTCTTCATGTTCATTTTTAGAGATGAGCGAAGTTCTCAACTCTTCGACTCTGCTGCTTCACTAAATTTTACTAAGAAATTTGCTTAGTAATGAATTACATAGAGGGCACAATGGTGGGGAGCGGCAATAGTGCAAACCACTGTCATTAAACCCCTCAGATGCTGTGTTTATAGCTGATCTGAGATGACCATTGAGGTCTGTCAGGGGTTAATCTGTTTAAAAAAATATATATAATTAAAAATTTAAAAAAGTAAAACTACTCACCTTATTCATTTACTCGAGAAGAGTCTATCATGCATCACTGTGCACAAGATTTCACTCAGGATCTTCAATCAATATGGCTGCAGTGGACTCTTCATGCGCAAATAGATGAGATGAGTATCATCATTTTCTTTTTACGTCCAATTTAGGCAAAATTTATTCGTTACCACGAAGAACAAGGCAATTCGGCTTCACTTTGAATTGAATTTTCTCTGAAATTCGGTTTGAAGTCCACTTTGTGAACTTTGATTCGCGCAACACTATTCATCTTTATTGGTCAAAACAGTGACACCTTAAGATAACTCCATGTGCCCCATAATAAGTCAATGGGATCCTTGCGAAACTCAACAGAACCCTAGTTTTCTGATTTGTCCATTAATATTTTTAACTTATTGATTTTTCGATTTGAAGTTGTCTTACCCTGCTGTTTTTCAGAAGGACTGCACATATGATGAAAGGCACTCCTGACTCTGGCAATGGCACAGCAGTAAGATTCTTACAAAAGCCAATCTTAGAGTTGTGTCTTTGTGCCAACCGTGTTGCAATCTTATCATCGCTCATACCACTAGTAACATTGACTACAGGTTAACTACAGTTTCGCCATTTACAAGTTCTCATGCATTGAAAGTTCTACAAGCTTAGTAGTACTGTAACGGTCGCGTACACACACACACAGGGGGGAGGGAAGTGACCACTGCGCTCCACCCTTACCCCTGGCCCTGCCTACTTGCCTCGCGAGTCCTAATGACAGGGGACAACTGGACGGCAATCCCTAACTTGGAATAAGTGCAGGGATGACAGACAGACAAACAACAGGACGTGAACGGACCGAGTCAATACCAGGAAAGCTACAAAGTACAAATGGAGCAAGCAGAGAATTGTCAGGAGAAGCCGGGGTCATAAATACCAGGAGAGACGTGAAGTACCAAAGGAGTCAGCAGAGGATCGTCAGGAGGAGGCCGGGGTCAAATACCAGAAGAGCAGCAAAGTACACAAGGAGCAGGCAGAGGATCGTCAGGAATTCAGCAGGAGGTAAGTACGCCAGGAAAGACCAAATCACAGGTGGAACATAAATTAACAGGCAACCTGTGGCCAGCAGGCTGCCTGTATTTATAGTGGGGAGTGAGGGTCATGTGACGTGGCCAGCGTCACATGACCGATAGACCAACCAGTCGAGCACCGAGTGATCAGCTCGGCGCTCAAGGCAGACTAGGAGCAGGGAGCCACCCAGCTAGTAAAGCCGCCCTGGGAATGAGGTCAAACACAGATCCTCATTCCCAAAGCTAAGCAACAGTTCTGCGGGCAATGGGGGACCAAGTGCACCTTCGGAACCCCTTTACAGTACCCCCCCCTTTTACGAGGGGCCACCGGACCCAAGACTTCAGGCGATGGCTTTTCAGGGTGTTCTAAATGAAATTTTCTAACAAGTCTAGGAGCATGAACCTCCCTGGCAGATACCCAAGATCTCTCTTCAGGTCCATACCCCTTCCAGTGAATCAGGTACTGCAAGGAATTACGCACCTTCCTGACATCCACTATTTTAGACACCACATACTCGACAGCATCATTAACAAGAACCGGCAGAGGCGAGGCTTTTGATGGTACTACCGGTTCAAAATATTTTTTAAGTAGAGACTTATGGAACACATTATGAATGTGGAATGACTCGGGCAGCTCCAACCTAAAAGATACCGGGTTAATCACCTCCGTGATCTTATATGGTCCAATAAAACGAGGAGCAAACTTTTTAGAATCTATCTTAAGAGAGAGATTCTTGGAGGACAACCATACCTTATCCCCAACCTGAAAATTCACCCCCCTTGAACGTCTCCTATCGGCCTTGAGTTTCTAAGAACTTTGAGCCTTTTCTAAGTTCGATTGAACCCGGGCCCAAACTGTGCACAGTTCAGAGGAGAGCCTATCCGCCTCAGGGTTAGAGGAGGAGACGGATGACCCAGAATGAAAACGGGGATGGAAACCATGGTTACAAAATAAAGGTGAAACCCCAGCAGAAGAATTGACACGGTTATTCAAAGCAAATTCAGCCAATGGAAGAAATTCCACCCATAATTGCTGGTCATCAGCAACATACAACCTCAAGAATTGTTCCACAGACTGATTAAGGCGTTCAGTCTGCCCATTACTCTCAGGGTGGTAGGCAGAGGAAAAAGACAATGAAATTTTACATTTTTGACAGAAGGCCCTCCAGAATTTGGACACAAACTGCACACCCCTGTCAGAAACAATATTTTCCCCTATTCCCTATGTCGTAGTTTCTCTCCGTGGGAGAGAATTTCCTGGAGAAGAAGGCACATGGTCTCAGATTAGTGAGGCTAGCCGGACCTTGTGAAAGGACTGCTCCTGCGCCATCCTCGGACGCATCCACCTCCACAATAAAATGTTTCTCCTGATTAGGCTGGATCAGAATGGGAGCGCTACTGAATGCCTTTTTTAATTTTTAAATGAAGAAATGGCCTCAGTAGACCAATTCTCCAAATCCGCCCCTTTCTTAGTAAGGTCGGTCAACGGTTTAGCAATTACGGAAAAATTCATAATAAATTTACAATAGTAATTGGCGAAACCTAAGAACCGTTGTAAGACCTTTAAGGATGAAGGTCTTACCCATTCCTTAATTGCTAGTACCTTACCAGGATCCATCTTGAAGGCGTGAGGAGTCAGAACATGCCCTAGAAACAGAATCTCCTGTACACCAAAGACACATTTCTCTTGTTTAGCGGAGAGCTGATTCTCCCTCAACACCTCTAATACTTGTTTAACATGAGACACATGGGATTCGAAGTCAGGAGAGAATATCAAAATGTCATCAAGATAGACAATAACAAATTTAAAGAACTCCCTAAGAATGTCATTCATGAAGTTTTGGAACACAGCTGGGGCATTGCTGAGTCCAAAAGGCATCACCTGATATTCAAAGTGTCCTACCGGAGTATTGAACGCCGTCTTCCATTCGTCTCCCTCCTTGATTCCTATTAGATTGTATGCCCCTTTCAAATCAATTTTGGAAAACCAGGTTGCCCCCAGAACCTGGTTAAATAAATCCAGAATCAATGGGAGGGAGTATCTATTCTGGACAGTGATTCTATTTAATCTCCGGTAATCAATACATGGCCTAAGACCACCATCTTTTTTCTTAACGAAGAAAAACCCCGCCCCCATAGGAGAGACAGAAGGTCTAATATGCCCTTTACCAAGGCTCTCCTTAATATAATCTTCCATGGCCTTGCGTTCGGGCATAGAAAGATTATAAATTTGTCCTTTAAGAAACTTGGCCCCCTCTACTAGCTCTATGGTACAATCATAAGGTCTATGGGGGGGTAGAACCTCCGGGGTTGGTGATGAGAATACATCAGAATATTCTCTAACAACAGAGGGTAAAGTATCAGACTTTACTGAGACCCCAGCCTGTACCACGGACAAGCACGAGTCACACTTAGGCCCCCATCTCACCAACTCCCCATTGGACCAATCTATAGTGGGGTTATATAGTCAGAGCCAAGGCAACCCTAGTACCACCTCCGCAGGTAGGTTCTCCAGGACTAGAAGCGAACATCTCTCTGAGTGGCACACACCCACGGTTAGAGAAATCTCCGAGGTACATAAGCTCACCGTACAACCAATAAGAGGAGTAGCATCAATAGCCATGACATGGATAGGAGTTGGTAAGGCAAACATAGGAATACCCAATCTTACAGCATACTCAGAGTCAATAAAGCTAGCCGGTGAGCCAGAATCAATAAAGGCCTTACCCGGCCATTTATCTACTCCCAGAGATATCGTAATGGGTACCGAAAGCTTACATTTAGAAAATTCACAGTGTACCTGGTCTTTAGGTTGCCTTGCCTTAGGAGACTTGACAGAGAGGACCTTCTTAGGACACTGGTTGATCCAATGGTCAGGATCTCCACAGTAAAAGCATTCTCCACGTCTGCAGCGAAGATTCCCTCGGGTCATGCCAACCTGCATGGGTTCCTCGGTGGAGACCTCAGCATTGTCTCTGGGATAGGCCTCTGGCTGGACCACCATCTGGTAAGAGAACTGTTGTTCCTGTCGTCTCTCTCTAACCCGTCGGTCAAGTCGGACAACAAGGGTCATCATCTCCTCTAAGGTCTCTGGAAGTTGATAACTGACCAGAAGATCCTTTAATTTACCAGACAGACCTGACCTGAACTGACTCTTCAGGGCTGGTTCGTTCCATCCTGAGGGGACACACCACCTTCTGAATTGGGTGCAATAATCCTCCGCTGGTAAATTGCCCTGAACCAGTGCCTTTAGAGCCGCCTCGGCTACTAGAGCCCTGTCTGGTTCATCATAGAGGGTACCCAGGGCCTGAAAGAACCCCTCCACAGAATATAAACAACTGGCGCCAGCAGGTAAAGAGAACGCCCAGTCCTGGGGATCACCCTGTAATCGGGAAATGATAATGCCCACACGTTGACTCTCGGGGCCAGAGGACACGGGGCGCAAACGGAAGTAAAGTTTGCAACTCTCCTTAAAAGAGAGAAACTTCTTCCGGTCTCCAGAAAAGGGTTCTGGGAGCTTAATCTGGGGCTCAAAATGCGGACTGGAGGCCTGAGGAGTGGAAGAACCTTGCCCTAACTCAAAAGAACTGAGTTTTTTCCCCTAACTCCTGCACCCTCTGCGTCAGATTAGAGACATGGTCAGTCAGGGTCACCAGAGGATTCATAATACAGTGGTTATTGGGCCTGTTAATCTGTAACGGTCGTGTACACACACACACAGGGGGGAGGGAAATGACCACTGCGCTCCACCCTTACCCCTGGCCCTGCCTACTTGCCTCGCGAGTCCTAATGACAGGGGACAACTGGACGGCAATCCCTAACTTGGAATAAGTGCAGGGATGACAGACAGACAAACAATAGGATGTGAACGGACCGAGTCAATACCAGGAAAGCTACAAAGTACAAATGGAGCAAGCAGAGAATTGTCAGGAGAAGCCGGGGTCATAATTACCAGGAGAGACGTGAAGTACCAAAGGAGTCAGCAGAGGATCGTCAGGAGGAGGCCGGGGTCAAATACCAGAAGAGCAGCAAAGTACACAAGGAGCAGGCAGAGGATCGTCAGGAATTCAGCAGGAGGTAAGTATGCCAGGAAAGACCAAATCACAGGTGGAACCTAAATTAACAGGCAACCTGTGGCCAGCAGGCTGCCTGTATTTATAGTGGGGAGTGAGGGTCATGTGACGTGGCCAGCGTCACATAACCGACAGACCAACCAGTCGAGCACCGAGTGATCAGCTCGGCGCTCAAGGCAGACTAGGAGCAGGGAGCCACCCAGCTAGTAAAGCCGCCCTGGTAATGAGGTCAAACACAGATCCTCATTCCCAAAGCTAAGCAACAGTTCTGCGGGCAATGGGGGACCGAGTGCACCTTCGGAACCCCGTTACATGTACCACCTATATGACTCAGAATCCTAGAAAGAGCAGAGATTGAAATTAATAGGTTAGAATTTATACTAAATCATTTCCATTCCATTATCGTATATATAAATCTGCTGCATTTTCCTGGAGATAGTTTCCCTTTAAAGGGGTTCTCTGAGAATGACTTAAAATGGCCGCCAGCAACCTGTTCAAGAATGTAAGCAGAACTTGTTGCCAAAACTTGTAGAACTGCCTAGGCGAGGGGGTAAGTGCTCACTATACTCTACACTTCTCTACTATAGATAGTAATGATGTGATCCTGCCTATGATATGCCATCATGGCTGAGCAGCCTGACAGGAAAGATCACCACTATGTACTATATGCAAGTCTCAGAGTTTAGTGTATAGTTAGGCCCTGCCCCTTCACCTCCTAGGCAGCTCTGCAATTGGATGCAATTGGTCCTGCTCATATTCTTGGACAGGTTGCTGGAACCCATTTTAAATAATTCCTGGAGCCACTTAAACCATACTTTGTCATAATTGATATGCCCCTTGAAATGAATGGGGACGGGGGTTATTTTAAAAGATATGTTTAGATTTGAATTACTTTCTTTTGGTGAACCAAAAATAGAAAGCTCGGAGCCCCCTTAAAAATAAAGAAGATGTGTTTTTCTTGGTATTATCTTCATGTTTCTCAATCTAGAAGGCTCAAGATTTTAGGCCTCAAGGGGAGCTCGCTTGTTACCTTAGAGACTAGAGTGGTAGGGGGCATACCTTTACTGCTTACCTTGGCAACAATGAATTGCTTAGTGCTATTTCCATAAATGTGAGCCTTTAACTGCATTGAGCAGTAGCCCACAGGTAAAAACATTCTTTCATGAAAGGAGCCTGAATATATACTGCACCGATAAAAATCGAGACTGGCAAACAAAAGCATATTATACAACTGGATGGATATGTAAAATTAGACGAACAAGACTTTAATGGAATTGATCCTATGTCTGCTTCAAATTTCCTGTTTCGTTTTTATGTACCCTGAAGCTAGCTTCACTTGATTGACTGGCTTTCAGCTGCATGCAAATACTGTACAAAACAAGAGCTCATTCCACCAAATATGGGAGGAAATGTCCTTTCACTTTGTATAATATAATCCATACCCTCTGGCACTTTTAGATTTGATTTATCCTTCCCCATTACTCAGATATCATTTAATTAAATCTTACAGTAAATAGATATGTCAATGCCTATAAAATTAAAGAGCTTTGCCAAGATTTTAATATTGATAGCCTATCTTTAGAATAGACTATTAATATCTGATTTGTGAAGACTGGAGTCCCAGCCTTCCCACAGTGAATTAGCTGTGACACATCGGCCAGTGCCATGTTACCCAGGCTCAGTGCTGTACATACTGAGCTCAGCAATAGGCACAGGCACCTCTGAATGTACAGCACTATGCTTGGGTAAATAATAATGGAAGAGACATACTGCAGCCACTACTCCTTCATTCTTCTGATCAGCAGGGTTGCCGGGATAAATGACACTGCACAGTGGCTGTGGTTCTTTCTACTCCTTTTGAAAACTTTTCAACTGGTGTCAGAGTGAGAGGAGGACACCCAGGAAGGCAAAAGGGATGAGCGCAAAGGGTGCCTTATAATTTGTAAGAGCAAAAATTTTGAATCAAAACTTAAAAGAATATATCCATCTCAGCGATTCATGATGGAGACAGGAATAACTAACAGATGTATCCAAGGTTGCTTAAAGGGGTTCTCCAGGAATGACTTAAAAGGGCCGGCAGCAACCTGCTCTAGAATGTGAATAAGACTATAGTCCACCACTTTTGGAGCTGCCTAGGGGCATGAGGGGGTGGGACCTCACTGCATACTGCATTCTGTGTCGGACTGGGCTGCTTAGGGCCTACCACTAAAATATATTCTGGGGGCTCAATGTACAGCTACATGCAAATATCACCTGACCCCCGTTCGCAAATCCTAGCCTGTAGCCCCTATCAGTATCTTGTTGACTGTCTCTTGCAGCAAGGCACTGCAAGATGACTGATTAAGGGAGTCTTATTAGCAACTTAGAAAGGATGGGTCCCTGGGACCTCAATCACCACATAGTCTATAATAATAAACTGGGTAGTTTTCAAAATAATTTATCCAGTTCCTATATGAATACATAGGCTGGTTGAGACGCTGTATGCTGCTTATTTGTATGTAATACAGTCTACTTGTGCAGAGGGTGGGAGACCGGGAGCCAACCTTTTCTCAGGGACCCACCATAGGATTCACCTGTTCCTCTGTGGGCCAATCCAAGCCTGGCTGCACTGCCGCACAAAATAAGGTAATTATGTGATCTTGCCCATGATATTCCATCACGTCTGACAAAAAAACTCACCAATATGTCATATATGCAAGTTCCGGAGCACAGTGTGTAGTGAGGCCCTGCCCCCTCACCCCCTTAGACAGTTCTGCAAGTGGTGGTAACCAGTCCTGCTAACTTTCTAGGACAGGATGCTGGCAATGATTTTAAATTATTCCCGAAAAACTCCTTTGAACAGCCAAGTGGGTTGTGCTATATGATTTCCATAACTCTGACAGAAGTGAATGGAAGTTACAGAAACAGGTCTACGCTGTTTCCATATCTCTTTCCTTATCTTCCAGGAATCTGCCTGCAGACTCTCTGTAAATGTTCAGAAACCTTCTCATTAACCAAGAAATCTGTCTGGTTTAAGGCCTCATGCACATTAAGGTATTACAGCTCCATACAACCTCCAGATGGTACAAAGATATAATACAGCACACAGACTTCTATGAGGCCCTACCATACCTCTATATTTCTAAGATTTCATACAGCAGAAAAAAAAAGTGCCATTTTCTTTTACATATTAAATAGGGAAATCGCTCTTAGAAATAATGCTTTTAGAAGAGAATTCAGATAATCTCCATAGAGCGCAGAGGGGGCCTCTGTAAGATGTATGAGACGGGGATATTGTGATCTCCCGACAGAGGAATGATGCAGTTAGCAACCAGCCCATGAATGCTCAAACCACCCATCATCCTAAAGTATACATAACATAGAAGCAACCAAGGTGCCACCATGGCTGCTCTTTGGCAGATCGCAGTGCTACATCAACAGTGTTCAGACAGATGGACATTGGGAATGGGTTAGAGAAGTCATATCACTCATGTGATGGCTCCTCAAATTGAGAACCAGTCCCACCTCACATGAACTCTGAATCTAGCTTGCCTCGTCTGCCTTTCTATGATCTTTTCTGGTGTGTGCCAGGTCCTCTAAGGCTGAATGTCAGTTGTCACTCACATCAGGGTGCTCCAGATCAGGTGAGGTCCGTTGATGCAGCATAATACTCATGGTATGCAGGGCAGCAGCCTTCCTTCTCCAGCTCTATAGCAATGTGCTAGAACCCAAACTCTGACACTGCTCAATTTTCTTTTCTATAGGCTTGACAGCAGTGTGCTGGAACCACTAGTGTAGCATAGACTTATATAGCTATTACAGACATTCACACAACACTTTTCTGATGACAAACCACACTTTATTGGGCTCATGAACTTCACCCACTTGACAGGTGATGCTTTTACAGTACATCCAGTATTATTATACTACTATGGGACCTGCTTAAACAGCCTCCAGCCATGTTACAGTTTAGGACTATCCACTGGACCAAGGTCAGAATAAGCAAGGCTCTCTCTGCTCTATAATAATTTGTTGCCAATTGGTCAGCATGTTCAATGAGACAGGTTTCTATTAAATTTTTATCATGTGTTTATGGCACTGCCCCCAGTGCTAAGAAATAAGATGAAACAATGGTGGATATTCTAAAGTCTCATTTTGTTAATATTCTATGGTATATTTAACATTCAAAAAAAAATATCCCAAAAGCTTTAAGTTTCTGCCCATCTTCATTGGAACCATCCTGTGCCAAGGAGCCCCTGTCATATTTGAAAAAATTATAATTCCTGTTTAAATTGCTATGACATATTTGCATTTGGTAACAGAGCGCTACAGAACTCAGGGCAACCATAAACATATTCTTTCTCCCAGTAAGCTCAGTCATAATTGCATGCGTTGCCTAAACTGTTCGCCATAGTACAATTTTAGACTAACCAAATACAAGCTAATGGAATTGGTGTAAGCAATTCTGAGCACCATTCTGCATTCTGTTTAGGTAACTGCAACCATTCAGTAAAGTTCTAAATGTATATATATTCTAATGTTCTAATAATGCATTGTCACATATGAAGTCTGTTGCTCATTGGTCTCCCTGATGCCTTTTTTAATCAGCAAACTGAATTTGTTGTACTTTAGGCACCACTAAATGGTTATGAATGCAGTGCTATGCAATCAGGCCCTGATCAGGAAAAAAGAGATACATTTTCAATATTGTTAGATATCACAGTAGAGTTTGTCAAGTATCTTTAGTTTTATCTAGTTTTTCCACTTACTCTAGAAAGGATGGACTGAATTGTGTGGGTGGCTATATAGTTTTGTTACTTCAGCTGTTATCATCTTCTCAGTAATCATTTCACTGACTTGGCACCATAGTGCACATATTCACCGGCAAAATCTTAAAGGGGTTGTCTGGAAATAAATAATTATATAACTAGTTATACCAACAAAGGGGTGTACTGGCCATGGTTCCTACAGGGAAATTTCCCAGTGGGCTGATGCCCAGGGGGCCATCAAAGCATTCTTTACAGCCACCAGCCAGGTACAAAGCAATCTAATTCTTTCAGCATTAATTTCTGTAGAAGCATCAGGTACTTATGGACCTGGCCAGTGGCCACAGGTGCTCTCCGGAATTCAACTGCATTGCCATCCTCCGGACAGTGATACAGTTGAATACTGCGACAAGGACAGTGGTATTTTGTGCTGCACCGTAGTACTTGGTTCTGCTGTATTTTGTCCAGTACGATGGTATTGCTGGCCATGCCTACTTCTGTTGTCCGTGTCTATTTGGACCTGCCAACAACATGGAGCACTTTTAGTTTTATTTTTCAAGGCCACTTTATGTTCTTAGTCCGCGCCTGTACCTACAGCCTGCCTGCACTATGGAAAGAATCATACTTACTTGCTCCATACCTCTCTTGTCCTGTTGGCTGGCTCCCACATTTTCATCTTTTGGTTGGGCTGGTTGCCTGCTCCACTGAAGCAAATGACTGGTTTCAGTAGTGCTGTGTCCATAAGAGAAACATCATCATTGAAGCCAGTGTTTGGCTGCAACAGAGCCCATACCTGGGAGGAAGTAAACAAGCAGGAGTCAGCATGCAGGATTGGAGTGGTGGGGAACAGGTACTGTAAGTATGATTCCTTCCACAGTGGAGGTAGACTGTGAAAACAACTGAAAAGTTATTTATTTACAGACAATCCCTATAAGCTCTGATGCTGATACATTTTTATGTTCCAAAATGAAGCCCCAATTTCACTGTAGTCCTAATTCACATCTATCAGTGTCCTTAATGGGGCTCACAGTAATAATTTCCTATTTACACACTTTCTGAGTAGACCAATTAACCTATCTGTATACTTGGTGCCTGAATATTTTTTTTGGGGAGACCATTTAACAACAATTTGCTAATATTTATAAACTAGACATCCCTCCACAATTGACAATTTCTAACGTTTCAGGAACATGTGACAAAAAGAGACTATTAACTTTGGTGTAAGTAACAAGTAAACCAGTTTTACAAGGTTAAGTAACTGCTCAAGAACTTAGTGTATTATAGGTTTTGAACAAGATCTCATTTTATTTTATATGATGCGGTATATCATTTTAATGATTATTGCATAAACCCAGATTATGTATTCCAAAGTTTCAATTCAGTTTATGAACAGTACAGTAAAATAAAGAATGTCCCTACCATGCATCTATTTACCTATGCCTTTATGAATGGTCTTTGCACCTCCATTGTGTGCTCTAAGTGAAACTGGCAGTTCATAGAGTCTTACAAAGCACAGAAACTCTTGCCTAATCTCAAGGACTATTCAGACAGTGCCAAGAGTCTGATATGCACTTTATTATGTGAGCATACAATGAATTATTTGTGATATAGAAGACCAATGAGAACACATACACATAATCCTTTATTTGCTATTACAGAAAGTATAAAGTTTATACCTTTCTATATAAAGTACCCGTTGTTTTTTCTGCAAACATTAATGGAAATTAAATTTCCACTGAAGGATATTCTTGTTTATTCTCTTGTGTAACATTTGCACAAAGGAAAGCAGAAGACACAAAGGTATAGTAAAAGCATAGTTAGATGTAGTTCTGGTGGTCTAGGTGTTCCAAAACTCAAAATATTTCTAAAAAGTCTAAAGAGTACAAGAAAAAAACAACTTAAAACCACCAAATACATTATACATAGCAACTTGCACTTAAATAGCTGTTTCACTGGAACAGCACCGTTCCTGGAGGTACAGCGCTAATCCCTAAAGTGAAATGACTTCCAGGAACTTAAAGTAAAGCCAAACTAAATCTCATACACTAAGCATTATTATGGAAACTATTATGGTCTATTTAGTCCTAAACATTGAATTTAATAACAAAGGAGAGTGTTTTGGAGGTCAGAGATCAGCTATATTGAGTCGTCAGCTGAGCTGCCTGATTGAATACAGTAAAAATACAGATGTTGCTACTAGAGAATCTCAAGGCTGTACAGAGAAAGGGACTTATCATTTTTAATAAATACCAATTGAAAAATGATTTTTAGCTTTAAATGAGCAAAAATAAAAAAGAATTGCCCCCAAATGTGTACAAAGCCTTTAAGGATGCACACTCTGTTCTTACTACTTTGGATAAAATGCACTTCCCCAAACTACCAGACTTTTCTCCTATTATCAGGGTTGTACAAAGATGAAGTAATATTCTCCTGATGATGGTTCTTTGTGTTTCAGTTGATCAACTTGCCTCCCCAGATAGCAATTGGTGATTTAAAGACTCCTCCATTTATGATTAAATCTAAAATTTGCATAAAATTACATGAAAGAAATACAATTTAAAAATAAAAAGATGTTAAATGGGTTTTCAAAGGGGAGAAAATGTATTTAAAAAGGATTGTGATATTTTACAAAATAAAACTAAAGTATTACTCACCTCTCCAACCCACCCATCACTGCCATTCCAACATTGTTCCAGTACACGCTGCTCTCCATTTCCTGGTCCTACATGACTGAGAAGTAAAGCCAAGTGAGCAGTTTTTTCTACACCTCTCTACCAGGAACATTTTTGGTAGATATCAAAGCCAACGTACTTATTCTTTGGGTAGCTCAATTTTTAGCCTCCTCCATTTTTGATAGCCTTCCAGGATTTGAAAATATTTTCTGTGTAACAGAGAAGGGTTGTTATTTTTTGTTTTGTTTTTTCTGCAAGCTTGCACTATACCTCAAATATGTTATTTCTTCCAGTGCATATGACATTTCTGTAGGTATCTATTCAAGTGGTTAGACAGAGGAAGTACATAGCCATATATCACACATCAGTACCCTGTAAGCAATGCATTTTTAGTCTGAAACTTTCATTACAACACAGTACAGGAATGTTTACAGAGCTGGGTTATGCAAGTTGAGGAATTAAAATTGAATTAATAAAAAGGTGGAAATAAAACTATCTACAAAACAGAGCATAAAACTGCTTCACTGGAAAGAAATCTCTTACGTCTTCCAATGGGTGAATATTAACAAGTTCATCAACAAGGTTTTTATGAATCCCGTAGTGTTCAGAACTAAGCGACCAGATGTCACTACCTGGCATTATACAGGCAGGAAAAGACGGAAAACAACATAAGCAAATAGAATGCCCAGAAAAATAGACAACCATTTGGTGGGATTGTGGGCAATAAGTCGAAATTTCCTTGGGGTTTTGGGAAATTACCAAGGAAAACACTCAAATAAGACTATGAACTTCTAATATTTAGTGTATATCGAGGGCAATGTGCCTAAAATGCTAATTTTGTACTGGAATTGTGGTCTGATTTAATTTGATACACACATTTATGTATTTTAATCTCTGATACAAGAATAAAAAAAATATCCATGAGTTGTTTATTAATTATATCTGGAAAAAATCAGCTGCCACAGCCAGCAGCAAGCCATTGTGCTCTTGTGCCTAGAAGATAAGGTCAACTCCTGACCCTTCATATAAATTGTGCTCTATTGAGAAATTATACCCACCAGTTTGATTGCTCTATCTGTAGATAATCTTGCTATAATGCATTGACTGTTGTATTTGTCCCTTTACACAGTCATCCAGAGAGTGTTCCACAAACATTGCTCACATAATTAGTGCCCTACCTAGAGTATCCATGTGCAGTCCACCAGCCAGAATGACCACGTGTACAGTGCCACCGTCATGGCGCCTGATACACATTTCCCCAGCCTGAGATTCACCATGTATAGTGGCTTCTAAAAAAGGTTAACCAAATGCCCTATCTGCAGATAAAAGACTGCATTTGCACCCTTTAATAGTTGCATGTGTCTTTAAATGGACAGATATGGACTATTGCTTAAATTTATTGTTAAAATTCTGTGTATTTGATATTATATTTTCTGTATGTTCTTCTATTCACAGGTTGGCGGGTGACAGGCTGTTGTGTGCTGCCTAAGTGTGTATGAATGATGATATGGCTGCTCAGGAGTGAAACTGTCTGCCAAATTTGGTAAAAGTGTTAGGTAATTTGTCTAAGCTAGGCCCAAGAAGAGCTTGGTGTCAGCTAAGGAGCTGAGAATGGTGACGCTGATGTGCTGTGCCATCACACTACAAGGAAGAGACTAAGGGGAGCCCATTAATAGTACACATTTGGTGCTACTGAATGGAATGCACAGGATTGACTTGGCAAGCTGGGCTGGAGTCTGTACATGTGTAGGCCTAGACCTGGTAATCTATGAGAGTTGGTGACCAGAGATTTAAAGGAGAAGATGGAGTTCTTACATGTAAGCAGTATGGTTGCATATAATACACCAATAAGGGCTTTGGAGCATGGGTGGATGGTAAGTTGCTGGTGACTAATTGGTCATGGGGCAAACAGTAAGGTGGTGTGTGGCTTGTGGACCTGCTGTATCCTTGATAATGACACCTGAACTAATGTCAGCTCTGGGGAGTCCACTGGGGATGTGGAAATAATCATCCTAGTATGGGAGTGTACTGCAAAATGGAGGAAATCAAAATTTGCTGGTCACCCCTGGCACTGATGGATATAGATGCATGGATCAAAGTAGTAAGGTTGAATTAATGATTGGTTACTACTTGTTTTACCACTAAATCAGAGCATTCATCAGGACCTGGTGCCACTATGTATACCATGCAAATATGAACCTGGCCTTAGGAAGTACATTAGCCGCCAGCCATTGCATATTATCACACTTCACCACCTATGGATATTGAGACGGGTGCTTATTGCCCAAAACCCCAAACCACTTTCATCCCCTCTTGGAGAGGACTGTAGTTTTACCATCTGTCTGTTGCCCTCTTGTTAGATAACTGTACTTCCAGGTCTAGTGAAAATAACCTGAAGGAAAGGAAAACAAAGCTAACTGAAATTGGGCACCTCCATTTCCGATGGACAACAAAGCAGCTGTATGGGATGTGTCAATGGTATAATATGCAGGTTCTGTGCAAGCAAGCAAGATAACTAAGTTATTAGGGGAAAATGCTTTTTACGGTTCAGTAGTCTGCTAATAATGTCAACGTCATCCCTAGTAAACTTGGAGTTTAGCTTTCAGTTAATTTTAGCTGAGAAATCTGAGCGCGAAAAAAAAAATAGACAAAAACATAAAGGTAGCAAATAAATCTAAAATATAGGATTTTTTTTAATACTATCCAAAAATTGTTCTTTTGTTTTTTTGTCTTGCAACATTCATAAATGTTCAGTTAATATCTCTGGAAAATCAAACTTCTACATTGAACACAAATGTTACATTCTATGTTCTATAAAAACACATTTTGCCTGAAATGCCGCATAAATTAAAACATATTTACAGAAAACAAAATACTCTCCTAAAGAGCAGACATTACTAACTTCGGTAAAAAACCTCCTACGCATATTCTCTCTCTTTTTTTTTTTTTAAGACATGACATTCAGCATGCAAGTTCCTTCCCTGGCCAAAACTAAAAATAGCAAATGTCTCATGTCTGTTCCCATTCTTAATGTGGTATATAAAGCAAGAAAAACAGAAGATGGAAGCTGAAAGTCGTCTCAAACTGGAGCCAACATTAAATGGTAGCCTACAACTAACAGTTTGCAAATAGCTAATGGATTGTGTTGGCTTTGTGACATTGCTAGTGGAATCCAGAAATAGCTGGCAGCATAAAACTTACACGTTACTATCCCCATGATGTCAAATTAGACTTGGAATAAATGTTGGAATAAGTGTGTTTATTTCCATTATTAACGTTTCTGACATACACAGCCTTCTAATAAAGTTCAAGTGCTTTTTAATGTTTACACATATGCATGTCAGTTTTAAGCAAGGCAAAATAAAGAAGAAAACATGTTGTATTCACAGATAGAAAGGTAGCGGTTTGTACAGAAAGATATTTTAATAGAATCTTACAATGATTGAAAAAGCTTGAACTGCATGTAAGACTTGTGGATAAACTCTTTTCTTAATTTATTCAGCAGATACAGAATTCATGGTTAGAAAGAATTCCTTGTTGCTGCTACAATAAGAAAAGGCAGTGAAACTTTATCAGTACCAAAAAAAAAACGGTGCCTTATGTCTTAGCAGCCTGGTGCACACAGAGCACAATTTCACAGAGAGAGAATGGTTAATATTGGTAATACAATATCTCAATGGGGAAAACAGTTATCCATCCATCACAAAAGAGTCTCTGTGTACAGTCTCGGACTCCTGCATATGCAGGCCTGAATAGTACATGCTGTACCTTTTCATATTTGTCATTTGTTGACATAGAACAAGGTCATTGCTTGGGCTTCATTTTCATAGGCTTGTCTGCATTATAACAAAAGTAAACTAGTTTATTTCATATAGACAAACATTTCACATCATATTGTATGCGCTTTGAATTGAAGGGATTATATTGCTGGTCCATTCTGTTGCAGCTAACCAGCTCATCCATGAGTTAGGGAAGAGCCTTCATAGTAATTATGTTACTCTCTAAATCATTAGCTGGTTCCAACCAAATAAAGTCCTTGTTAAGCAGGTGCACCTTTAAAAGTTGAACTTTAGAACTGTATTTGGTCTGGCATTGATTAAAGAGAAGTGTGGCATCTAAGGGGTTGTCTAGTTCTTCACCAGTCACCCCCAAAAGGAAGTTTTGATTTAACAAGACGCATCCTTAGGTTGCAATCCTCAGAGTAATCCCAAATTGGCAGAGAGATGTAGCAACGATGTTGGAATAGAAGAGTAGTCTTGAGTCAAAGCCTTGAACCTTGAGTCAAAGTGGGGTAGCAATGCAAGCCACAAATAAGGAAACAATAAGGAACAACAATTCCAGAAGACAAAATTAAGGCTGAATCGCGAGTCCAGGCCAGAGCTTAAACTGAAGACACGATAAGAGGAAATTAACATAGAAATGCTGTGTCAAAATTCAGACAGACTAGAGACAGGGTCCAGAAACAAGAACTGACACCCAGGAAAATGTTAGGAAATGCTTTGCTTGTTTTTTTAAAATAATGTTTATTAAATATACTTCCTAAAAATATACAAATACTGTCAAAAATATTATGAAGACATCACATCAATATCTATAATAATAAAACCCTTATTTCTACCTTGCATTTTAAGTCAAGACCAAAAAAAATCCACACATTGTAAAACCATTCTACATCCTAGTGAAGATATATTTTTTACCTAAGTTGTTATATATAACTTTCTCCAACTTTATGTTATCTTTAGGCAATTTCAGCCATTCTTCCACTCTAGTAGGGTGTTTGTATATCTATCTATTAGCTATAAGCTTCCTAGCTTGAAAAAGTGATTTTGTTACTGCCAGCTTTACATCGATATCATTAGAGCATCCCAAAGCAATGATGTTAGTAAAGTTCTGCAGAATATGTCAGTGCTATATAAGTGAATAAAATAAATAAATAAAAAAAATTAAAAAATGTGCCTGTTTTTATATTATGCATAAATTCAACATTTAGCTTAGTTTGTTCTTCCACCTATATTTACTTAGCTTCGGACATCTCCAAATCATATCAATGAGATGTGCTTCATCAAACCAAATCTAGGGCCATTGAACTATCTGGATACCTACTTGAGATTTGTTTTTCTTGTATGATAAAGTCTATGCGCCTAGAAAAACCTAGTGTCATTTACTGACCATTGTTAACAGACTATAAATTTGCTTGAATATTTCAACTCTTTCCACTTTGACCTTACTTACAATGTATTCCAACTGCTCCTTCACCAGGTGCTCATAACAAAATAGTCTATAAAATATCTCTCTAACAAAATAGTCTATAAAATATCTCTCTTATGTTTATAACTCACTAATAAATTACCTTTTTTAAATTTCAAATTACTAACTTCCCCTTGTTTCTTTCAAGGGGTTGTCTGGGTTCAGGGCTCCCCTTTACTCCTTTACCATGTACGAGTGGAGCATCAGAGCTCCCTGCAAGAGCAATGTCTGTTTGTTGTGAGCCAGTGACGTACCACTAGTATCCACCTGTAAAACCACCCAGAACAGCGCTACACACTGCCCATTTGTGCCAGCGACATCACTGGGCTCCCTGCTAGGTGGAAGTCTCTGCCTAGCATACTGATATGAAGTCCAGTACGTCACCAGCTCACAACAAACAGACCTTGCACTGTGCGATGCAGTGCAAGTAAAGGAGAGTATTGGAGCAAGGAAATTCTCTGATGCTTTACTTGTACATGGTAAAATAGTGAAGGGGAGCCTATATCTGGATTCAGCCCTGAACCCAGACAACTCCATAAACACATGCCTCACCTGAAAATATTGAAATTTGGCTGAACAGGAAACCCAAAATCCAAGTGAATCTAAATTTTTCACATCTTCATCTTCTCACACTTTACTTAGAGCTCTACACGAACATGATCAGCCCAGGAAAAAAGAAGCCATGTGTCAGACAGATCTCCTGGGCCAACAGTGCTCCCCTGACCCGAACTGACTATTATCATAGTGTTTTATGATGCAGTAAGTTTATATTTTATCCCAGATCTCTTGTTCTGAAGTCACATAATGATGTGAGTTCAGTACAAAGGATCCGCAATCAGATATGACCTCACTGCATCATAAAACACTATCACACAGTTAGTTTGGGTCAGGAGAGCGTGGTCAGAGATCTGACTGACACATGGCCCATTTTTCACAGCCCTTATTCTGGTGATCTCATACTTCGTCCAATCTACAGACCCACTTATTTCATGTAACTACTTATAACTTCTATTGTGCCACTGTGATGTACTTTCTTCTATTTCCATATTATTGACATTAATTCCATTTTTTATCACCCTATCCCATATCCCCCTATATATATAACTCAGTTAAGCGATTATTTCTTAAAGACTCCACTAACATTATCCCTGACTCCACCATATCAAACAGTGAGTTATTTTCAGTTGTATCTGCCCACTTTTTCAAAGTATTCAAATGGAGCATGTAATTTTTCCGCCCCCAAATTTTACACTCTTTTATTTATATCAGATGCCGCAATCATGTATGAACATTGCCACTCCCTGTCATTGCACCCATTACTTATAAAGAAATGTGCTTCGGGATGACGTGATTCATCACAAAGCAGATTTTTTTGTAAAATTCTGGGAAGCAGCCAAATTGAACTTTTTAAAAATTCACTCATCCCCAATTTTGGGCAACCCTTACTCTTAGGTACCTGAAGGAGGAATTACCCACTACCACTTACAACTGCCTAATTCTAGCTCTAGTTTCACCCAAAGTTATTAAATAAAAATTTTCCAATTTGTCCTGAAGCCAAAGTATTGGACAAATAACTCAACCTTCTTCATTATGGGTTTCAGAGAGTTAAATAATTAAAATGTATCAGAACATTATTGGTGTAAAGTAATAATTTTTCCTTCCAAACACTATGGGGGAGATTTATCAAACTGGTGTAAAGTAGAACTGTCTTAGTCGTCCAAAGCAACCAATCAGATTCCACCTTTCATTTTTCATATCTCCTTTGGAAATCTGATTGGCTGCCATGAGCAACTAAGTTTGCCAGTCTGATAAATCTCCCCCTAGGTTTAAATACTTTTTTTTACCAGTACAAACGGGCAATACTTAAAATGTTTGAATATCTTCATCAGCCATATAATAATTATTGTACAATTTTCTATTTATTTGTCAATCAGAAAAAGAAAATCCATATAGTAGTATACAGGGTGGGCCATTTATATGGATACACCTTAATAAAATGGGAATGGTTGGTGATATTAACTTCCTGTTTGTGGCACATTAGTATATGTGAGGGGGAAACTTTTCAAGATGGGTGGTGACCATGGCGGCCATTTTGAAGTCAGCCATTTTGAATCCAACTTTAGTTTTTTCAATAGGAAGAGGGTCATGTGACACATCAAACTTATTGGGAATTTCACACGAAAAACAATGGTGTGCTTGGTTTTAACGTAACTTTATTCTTTCATGAGTTATTTACAAGTTTCTCTTTGTTTACAGCCATTGAGATGTCGCCGAGGTTAACACGTGAGGAGCGGATAGAAATTGTGTTGATGTCTGGTGAACGCAGTAACCAGGTCATTGCAGCAGATTTCAATGCAAGACACCCTACGAGACCACCCATCTCCCATGCTACAGTTAGAAAACTGCTTGCTAAGTTTCGTGAAACTGGTTCAGTGTTGGATTTGCCAAAATGTGGACGCATGAAATCTGTCTCTAATGAAGAAACATCAGTGGCTGTCCTAGCTTCATTCAGCAAGAGCCCACAGCGTAGCACTCGCTGCATGTCACTGGAGAGTGGCATTAGTCGAACATCCCTTCGGCGGATATTAGCTACTCACAAATGGCACCCTTACAAACTCCAGCTACTGCAGCATCTCAATGAGGATGACCCAGATCGGCGCACTGAATTTGCAGAATGGGCAAAACAAAAATTGGAACAGGACCCTCTGTTTACGCAGAAGATTTTGTTCAGTGATGAGGCAAACTTTTATGTGAATGGTGAAGTTAACAAACAAAACCACCGCTATTGGTCTGACACTAACCCACATTGGATAGATCCCTCCAAGACTGTTGGAACAAAAAAATTGATGGTATGGTGTGGTATATGGGGTACAAAGATAGTGGGGCAATTCTTCATCAATGGAAACCTCAAGGCCACTGGATATGCGAAATTGCTACATCATGATGTGTTTCCCTCTTTATGCACTGAAGCTGGCACGTTCCCTGAGTTTTTCCAGCAAGATGGTGCACCACCACATTATGGGTGTCAGGTCCGAGAATTCCTAGATGAACAGTTTCCTGGAAAGTGGATTGGTCGTCGTGGGCCAGTTGAATGGCCCCCAAGGTCTCCCGATCTGACCCCCTTAGACTTTTATCTTTGGGGTCATCTGAAGGCAATTGTCTATGCTGTGAAGATACGAGATGTGCAGCACCTGAAACTACGGATACTGGAAGCCTGTGCTAGCATTTCTCCTGCGGTGTTGCTATCAGTGTGTGAAGAGTGGGAGAAGAGGGTTGCATTGACAATCCAACACAATGGGCAGCACATTGAACACATTTTATAAGTGGTAAGAAACTTGTAAATAACTCATGAAAGAATAAAGTTATGTTAAAACCAAGCACACCATTGTTTTTCTTGTGAAATTCCCAATAAGTTTGATGTGTCACATGACCCTCTTCCTATTGAAAAAACAAAAGTTGGATTCAAAATGTCCGACTTCAAAATGGCCGCCATGGTCACCACACATCTTGAAAAGTTTCCCCCCCTCACATATACTAATGTGCCACAAACAGGAAGTTAATATCACCAACCATTCCCATTTTATTAAGGTGTATCCATATAAATGGCCCACCCTGTACACTGATTATCTGGTGTTAATGTACTTACTCCAAAGAGTAAAGCCAGCCATGACATAATATTTCTTAGAAAAACCTACCGTATTTTAACACATTCTCCATATTGAAGACTTCCCATAAAGAAACCACAAGAACGTTGTAATCATTGCTTGGTTTTTTCACTAAGGATACCACCACGAAGCACAACTGTCTGTTCTGTGATACACAATGTTTTACCTTTCACACAAACTATTTTCTTCTCCAGGAACATCTGGTTTATGTTTTATTTACTGGGGAACACCATGTTCCAACCATACAGTAAGCTAGTCTTGTATGTTATTCTAGTCCTGGTCACGTCATAAAATAATACTTGTTGAACTAAACTTAACTTTAAGCACACAAAAAGTATGGTTCTTCCCATGTCAAGTGACTCTGTTTCCTATGGTACTTTTGCAAGACCTACCAAATACAGTGAAAGCCTACTTTAAAAAGGCTGGATGAATTAGTCTAGCACAGTGCAAAGCAAGACCACTCTAAAATAAACTACAATAAATTAAATTTATATTAGCTAGCTTCACATGCTACAGTTTAAACAGGACAGATCCATTGGTTTTTCCTAGCTTCTTCCTAGGCTGGTGACATCACGTTCATTGGTCACATGGCCCGTGTGCTGCTCAGTTCTATTCAAGTGAATAAGCCTGAGCTGCAATATTAAGCAACTGGTATACAATGTACCGTGAGTAACTAGCACATAGCTGCTAACAGTTATATCAATTCTGTTATGTATTTTTAGCCGTTCTGTTACTAAAGGTTATTAACCCCTATTATACGGTATCTGTTTATTATGTAATTGTTGCCCTGCCTCCTCCTATTTATCCACATTTACCTCTATGTAACCGGTTATCATTGTTAGAGGTATTTTGGATTGATCACTAAATCACGCATATTCAGGCAGATTTTTCTTTATATCTGTGTATATATATACACATCACTTGTTTGAGGGAATATCTATTTTATTATCGTATTTAATAAAAGTTATATTTTAAGGGTAATTTACTTCTGTGACCATTCTACCTATGTGCCCTATTTAGTGGAATAGTTATTGTAATTGATATGGCAGGTTTCCTAAGAGGCTCCATTAACACTGAATCATGGATTTGTGAGGTAAGGGAGGTGTTCTCAGAGAGGGAAGGTGGAAATGGCTCGGGTGGTTTACCTCCGTTAAAAATAATTTTTAAAGATCTGTTTGAGGCATATAAACTTAATTTCAGATCTTGGTGGGAAGTACAGTCATTGGACAATTACATTCAACACAAAATTGTGCCCAAAGGTCTCAGAGTACGATTGGTCCCAGCAGAGAGATCTAGGTCTGTTTCCTTGCTTACCAAGTGGGAACAGGAATCCTTATATAGTTCCCTCCGTTTCATGAATTTGTTATTGGAGGAGGAACGTCAAATATTGGAGAAATCCACACAACATCTCAATTCCCTTATAGAAGCAACATTGAATTATAAAGCAGAGAGTGATTTAGCCAGGAGGGAAACCATACTACAAAATACCATTGAACTGTATAAAACCACCCTTAAAGAAATTATTATAGACACGCCCCTTCTGAAGAGGCTGAACGAAACGCGCGTCAGGGGTGCGGTCACCAAGGGCCCCAAGGTTTGGTTCCCCTCTATTATTATCTTATGTATGTTTCCCATGCCAGTTGCGACTTTTTTATGTGTTGGGTGCATGTTGCATTTTACTAAGCCTGTTGTTGCGGATATGTTATCCACATGCTGCACCCATCTACACTTATGATTCGGCTAGCATGATAACAATTGTACCACCATTTAAGGCCCACGTCTCCATCTGGCCTGTGAATGAGACTTCATCTCATTTTAGCCATTAGGCTTACTCAGAATAGCAGGTGACGTGCGCTCAGGGGTTAGTTCCACTTTGTGGAACCTTGGTGGGGCGCTGATCCGCAGTGCTGCCACATTACTGCTATTGCTTTTACTTATCATATTTATTATTGTCTACGTTTTTTGTCCTTTATGTGACTAATCAATAAAATATCTTGTTATTTTCATACATGTGTGTTGTTGTTTATCGGATGCATTGAGTCAGTACTCACATATGGTTTTCTCATTTGTATTGAGAAGTATTTCGGTTATACACCCTTAAAGAAAGAAAACACAGGCAATTTGTACAAGATCTTACTGAATCTCGTGAAAAACGTGTTTTCAATTATAATTTTGATTCTTCCACACAAGGTGATCAAGCTGCTGATTCTTCTACAACAGACATAGACTCATCTGACACTGTAAGACGGGCCAATTTGACACCCAAGGGTACTGTTCAGAATCGGGGTAGGGGGAGACGTTGATGGCCTCAAAAGGGATACAGAGGTGCCCGTACAGGCGCTGTTACCCAATTTCAGTCTGGTCCACAGTCATCAATAAGTGTGGCCCAAGCATCTGGCTCTCCTGCCTCTTCCACCACATACCCATCCTCTTCTTCTACTTCCTCCTCTTTTTTAGAGACTGGTTTAAATGTCCCCCCTTATCAATTGAGGGACAGAGATACCACTCAGATCTCCCGGTGCCAAAAAACAAAATAACATCACAGACCAATCAAGTTATTAATCTATCTGATCGCTCACTAACAGATTTTGAATTTAGGTTTCTCTTTTGTCCGCACCACACGATTTGATTCATTCCGTTGGATCAAGGATGTGAATCTCTTCATTCGAAAATTGAAATGGAAAAGGTTTTTCAGAACACATGACAATGAGAAGTGTATGGAATTGGGTGTATCTCTCTCAGACCTTGGGGATGTTCATACACTTAGTTCCCTTTTAGAAGAGAACTTGAGAACTCCTGGCCAGGGACCCTTTACCTCCCTCAGATTGGGTAGCAAAAAAATGCCACCGCCACAAGATACTCAGGTACTTGATGTTTTTTATAAATTAGTCACTGAACAGAAGCCATTCCTCCTACAAATTTTCATACTATAAAAAATCTTGCTGAATGGACGGCTTTAAAAGCACTCACTGAAGATGCAACAATTGTTTGCAAATCTTCAGATAAAGGGGGTAATGTGGTCCTTATGAATCACTCTATGTATCAGACTATGTGTTATGATCTTCTAAATAACAGGACCTGTTATGGGATCCTACCTAGTAATCCTACGGAGCCCTTTGACATGTGTCTGGAAACTATATTATTGCGGGCCTTTGAAGATAAGGTCATATCCGCGGATGAACTAAGATTCATGATCCCCAACAACCCACAAGTTCCAACGTTTTATGCCTTACCCAAAATACACAAGGGGTATCCTCCCTTAAGAGGCTGTCCTATTGTCTCGGGTGTCGGTTCCATCACACAAAATAGCAGTATTTATATTGATAGAATACTTAATCCCTTTGTTGTTCCTTTACCATCATACATACGTGACACCACAGATTTATTGAAAAAAAATCGAGAATATTGAGGTTGTTGACAATATTCTATTAGCATCTATTGATGTTGAAGCCCTTTATACTAGCATTCCACATAAATCTGGGTTGAAGGCCACACAATATTTTCTTAAAACAAGGGGTGTTCAATATAGAACACATAACCAATATGTACTGGAAATTCTTGAATTTATATTATCACACAAATACTTTATGTTTGACGGCAGCTTCTTCCACCAGCTCAGGGGGACCGCAATGGGTAGCCCCTGTGCGCCCAGTTATGCGAATCTCCTCCTGGGCTGGTGGGAAGACACAATTGTTTTCAATGAACCGTGTGAACGATGGACTTCCCATATCCTCTTTTGGGGGCGATACATCGATGATATTTTGATCTTGTGGGATGGGTCTGCTGAATTGCTTAAGGCATTTATTCAGCAACTTAATATCAATGACATTGGCCTTAGGTTTACCCACGAGAGCAATAATCGATGTATCGCCTTCCTTGACATTCTCGACACTAAGAAAAATTGAGAATTATGTACCGAGACTTATCGGAAACCGACATCCACTAACAGCCTCTTAAGGTGGGATAGCTATCATCCCACGAGTTTGAAAAAAGGCATACCGAAGGGACAATACCTTCGCATAAGAAGGAATTGTTCTTCTCTGCAAACCTTTAAGACACAAGCAGGGGACCTTCGGACTCGTTTTTCCCAACGTGGTTATCCATCAGAAACTCTTAGGGACGCTTTCCAACATTCACTGGACAGAGATAGACACACCCTGTTGCACAATATCCCGAGTGCAAAATGTGAGGATAACAACTTACGTATTATTGGTACATTTGATGAGCAAAACTTTCGGGTACAGGGCATTTTGAAACGATATTGCGGGATTCTACGATCGGACCCGCATATTGGAGATCTCATCCCTCCACGACCCCTGATTACATACAGGAGAGGGAGATCTATTGGTGACCGTCTTATGCACAGCCACTATGTGAGACCATGCCAAGCGGTACCTGGCTGGACCGCAAACCCCTTGGTACCTTTAAATGTGGCAATGGGTGCATTTGCTGTCCTTTTATCCACAAATCATCTACTTTTTGCAGTGTCTCTACCATTAAAACCTATCAAATTAGGGACTTTGCAAATTGTAAGACACAGGGTGTGGTCTATCTCTGTACATGTACCTGTCCCCTCAACTATGTTGGGAAGACCAAAAGGGAACTACGACGAAGGGTGGGCGACCATTTGAGTGATATCAATCATAAACGGGATAAACCCATTGCTCGACATGTCACTGAATTCCATCAGGGAGACCCTAGAGCTATTGTTTTTCAAGTCATTGAGGTTGTTCGTAAATCCGCTCGTGGCAGTAACTGGGACAAACAAATTCTACGTAAAGAGGCTCAATCGATCCACCATCTCAAAACGGTGTCTCCCTCTGGCCTAAATGAACAGATATCTTTTGCCTGCTTTCTCTGAGAGCACACCCTTGCGTAACTACTTAAGTGTTCAATTTATCTTGCCTCATATATATCTACGCATATTTATCTGCCCTATTCATCAGACCAAAAAGGTCCTGTGCATTTTGTTGTTATCTAGGATTCGTGGGTTTATGGCTATTAAATCCTTGACCCCATTTATATTATCCTCTTTCTACATACATACCCTCTGTTTCATGTCCTACTGGCTCCTATTCCAGTTTGTCTATTCATATTTTTAATAATCTAATCAATATATGTTACATAGATATTGATCCCATACCATATGCCTCTCAGCCCCACATGATATTGTTTATGCTTTATGCAATGTTGTGCATTGATTCTGGGTATCAATTCCTCTGTGCCGATGTCCTGTGAATTTGGAGCGCTGCTTGCGTTCCATATACCGGAAGTACGTCAGCGGTGTAACACATCTTGCGTTCCAAATACCAGAAGTGATGTTTTGTCACTTCCGATTTTTGATTCTTGAGTGGCGGCACCTGGAGAGTGGCGTCTGTATAAAGGTATGGCTTGTCCTCTTATCATCTAGGCGGCCAGTATCTGAGACATCACCACCAGATTACAACTTGTCCCCTGAGGAACCTTCGCTACCTGTTGGGGAAACGCGTCGGGAAGAATTTTTGGCATTACTTATGTGGTTTTTTTAGGGGCATACAGGGCACATTAGGGTGAGCCGTCGATTGAGTGGGGTCGCCCTTTTCGGGGCGGGTGCTCCACAGTTAGGTAGGGAGACCCCTAGGGATATTTAGGGTTATACCTTCCCAGACCTCCACTAAGCTGGCTTCAACTATACCACCTCCGCATCATTTAGTTGTCAGCGGCATCAAGGTGAAAAGGAATTTCCAATCATCGACTAGTAACATCCTTTCATCTGTGATCACCACTATATCATACCTGGGACCTGGGTACTGTGAGTAACTAGCACATGGCTGCTAACAGTTATATCAATTATGTTATGTATTTTTAGCCGTTCTGTTACTAAAGGTTATTAACCCCTATTATACGGTATCTGTTTATTATGTAATTAGTGCCCTGCCTCCTCCTATTTATCCACATTTACCTGTATGTAACCGGTTATCATTGTTAGAGGTAATTTGGATTGATCACTAAATCACGCATATTCAGGCGGATTTTTCTTTATATCTGTGTATATATATAAATCACTTGTTTGAGGGAATATCTATTTTATTATCGTATTTAATAAAAGTTATATTTTAAGGGTAATTTACTTCTGTGACCATTCTACCTATGTGCCCTATTTAGTGGAATAGTTTAACTGGTATACAATGTATGGAGCTGTGCTTGCTAAGCTATGATGATGCTGCAATGCTTACCAAAGTACTGCAGCTTCTTCACACACTAGGGAATTGAACCCCCACCGAGGACAGATCAGCAATATTGTACTCCAGAAAACCTCTTAAACAATACACTCTTTTTACCAATGTGTAATCATTAGAAATCCCCCATGCTGAGTGCCACATGATGCATAGCTAAAAACATCATCAGGTTTAGGCAGGGACACCTTTATCTAATTTAGTCATGCTGAAAAATAAGTATTGATGTTATTAAAAGGTGACATTAAATGCATTTCTCATAATAGATTGTTATCAAAGGGTGAATATTTTCTTTTAAAGTGAGTCATTTTGTAAAACACCTTACAAGAAATAGTACTATTTTTTGCTACTTATTACTGATGTTGGAACTATGAGCAATCATGTTATTTCAAATATTTTTGGAATAGTTTGCTTTTAAAATAAAGATCAAGAAGTACTTATAAAAAGGAATAGTGTATTTTAAAAAATTTTTTTTAAAGAAGTATTCCAACTTTTTTTAGACCTCAGAGAATAGCCAGACCCACGGTGGGGACCATGCTTACCTGGCCCCCACCACTGGGTTCCGGATCCATCACTTAACTGCTGGCTCTGCAGTTCCCATTTTTCTTGGCTTTAAAGGGGTTCTCCTGGCTTTTAATAAGATGCATTGAAAGAATGGTAACTGTAGATGTAATGATGAAGACTTTACAGTCTACCGCAAAATTACAAGTAATATGAAAAGGGAGCAGTAATAATCATAAAACATAACTTTTCTAGCTAAAAAGAGACGTGTAAAAATGCCCTTCAGCAACCCCGTCTAAAGCAGAAAAACGCCAAAAACATGTGTACCATCTGATGTATATATATGTTGAACCACACAGTGAGGAGAGACTGGTAAGAAAATAGATAGGCCTTACCAGTCCTGTAATTCTGCCTGATGTGAACGTATCTCAAAGTGGAATGCAGCAGACAACAGATCTCTCCTGGTGCTCCTTTTCTTGTGTTGTATCATACGTAATCAAGAAGTGAAGGGTGGGGGCAGGGACCTATTCTGTTCCTAGTAGTCCCTACACAACCTGTTAGACCCTAATGACCTCGTAATACAGAGTCATTGCCCTGAAAATAGCGGTCCCATCTCTAACCTTGCCCTGATCTCAAGGCCCTGGACAGCCCTCACATTGTGGTGCAATATATATGCTACAGTATATAAAATAGAACCAGAGAGGTACACCCAAAAGAAACAAAGTGCAAAGAAAACAACAAAAAAGTGCCAAAAGATAAATAAATAGATAGCGTGTCCCAACGTGTTTCATCTAATTGTTGCTAGCCCCAAAATCATCAGGGGACACTGGGCTAATTACTTCCTGGAATACAGACAAATAACAGGAAAAGAATAGGACAATAAGTACTGGGTATCTTAATATGGGCAACGCAATATAACCATATTCACCCATATAGAAGCCAGCATTGCACTTATTTCCAAAAAGGAATATTGGTGATCCCAGAAGAAGTCCTTGAAGGGGATGCAGGATTGCGTCATCGTGCCAGTTTTAAACAGGCAGGCCCTCCCCCTGTCACGTCGCGTTGTGACGTCAGTGCGCAATTACATCACTAGAAATATGTGCATAATAATGAGGGAGGTCAAATCACTAATGGCCACCTCTACTAAACAATTGAAAAGGAGGAGGGGCGGTACTAGGATGTAAACACATCCCTCCTACACTGTGCGGCAGAGCCACCTAGGCGCTGCGCCCCATCACTCCACCAGCACAGCACAAAAGCAGCGACGGCCACCGTCCAGCACCGCATGATGTGAACAGGTGCTTAACTTAACTGTTTAACATTACAGCATGATACAACGTGGCTATACAGCACTATTAGCAATCTATTGCTGTGCACTATTAGGAGGCATTAGTATACAGTTTGATCAAAAAGCATAGGCCCATTTACCACGACAAGGTTACCTCTATCAAGTGGGGACCTACTCTATCTTTGGCGTGGCACTATGCGGCGACCGTCGCGCCCCCACACCGCTCCAGCAGGCAACGGGACCCAGCAGCCACACAGCGCCCTCACTGTGCGGCAGAGCCACCTAGGCCCTGGGCGCCATCACTCCACCAGCACAGCACAAAAGCAGCGACGGCCACCGTCCAGCACCGCATGTTGTGAACAGGTGCAAAGAGCTCACCTGTTCACAGCCTCTCAGGAAATCCAACTGAGAGGTGGTAGGAATTTATGAACCCTTTGCAGACTTCTGCTAATTAAAAGCACCTGAGCCGAATGGGGAGGAGTGCTGATTCAGAGGGGGGAAAAAGAGAAATAAGTCTATATAATATATTCAATGGAGAGAAATTCTAAATCGCACATCCTCAATACTATGCTTTTGATATAACAACTGTTTAACATTACAGCATGATACAACGTGGCTATACAGCACTATTAGCAATCTATTGCTGTGCACTATTAGGAGGCATTAGTATACAGTTTGATCAAAGAGCATAGGCCCACTTACCATGACAAGGTTGCCTCTATCAAGTGGGGACCTACTCTATCTTTGGCGTGGCACTATGCAGCGACCGTCGCGCCCCCACACCGCTCCAGCAGGCAATGGGACCCAGCAGCCGCACAGCGCCCTCACTGTGCGGCAGAACCACCTAGGCCCTGGGCCCCATCACTCCACCAGCACAGCACAAAAGCAGCGACGGCCACCATCCAGCACCGCATGATGTGAACATCACTTTGGGACTTGAACTTGGTCTAATCCTTTACAATGCATTCCAATACTTCTGTATTGGAATGCATTGGCTGTATGAGTAATACAGTGTGTATTACTCATACAGCTTCCGGCCTGTGAGATCCAGGGGGCTGAATCTCACAGGCTCTTCACTGGAAGACAGCGCGATGCCTTCCTTAAGCATCGCGCTGCCTTCCATGCCATCAGGTCCCCCCCACAGCCCCATGGGGACCCGATGGCACCGCCGACCACAACCGCCGCACCAGGTAAAAGCCGCAAACCGCAGGTCTGAATTGACCTGCGGTTTGCGGCGATCGCTGACACGGGGGGGGGGTCACGGGACCCCCCCGCGCATTTAGCCGTGGTGCCTGATCAATGATTTGAGCAGGCACCGTGTTCCGATTACCGCCCGCCGGGCGGCGGTGATCGGAACTATAGATGACGTACCGGTACGTCATAGGTCCTTAAGGACTCGGGAACCATGCCGTACCGGTACGTCATTGGTCCCTAAGAGGTTAATGACCTCAACTCTACCATCGTTTGTTTCTTGAATACATCTATACATGATATGTCGCCTTGTGACTTTTATTTTTCAGATTGGTAAACGCTCCCCCTCACTATTCGAAGGTTTCTTGTCCAAACTATATAGAAGTTTCACGTCTTTTAGAATTTCTACTGGTATGCCCAATTCACGGCTCTCTTTTTTTTTGGAGCACTTTAAAATGCTTTTGCCAACGTAATTTACGGGCAAATAAGTGAAGATCCTTGACCCACTGAAATATAACAGATTTACACGTCGGGACAAACCAGAGGCCTCGTCTTAATATTCTATCCTCCGCCCCCATCAACGCATGTGTGGACAAATTAATAACTAACTTGTCCTCAATGGATGTTACTGTGTCGCATGTGGTTGAACACTCCGATTTTGCAGTGGATAGTTGGTTCCATGATCTAAAAAATGGGAGTTGGTTGGCTGATTTTGAAAATAACGACCTCCTCTACTTCTAGATCTTGACCCACATCAACCCCTACCTCTTACTCTAGGTGGTCTATCCTTTTCGTTATCTGAGATCTCCGTTTCAGTTGAGGAGAGGTCCGACTTCTTGTCTTTCGACAAATCAGGGTTATTAATGAACAGGTATGCTCTATTTACCTTAAAGTCCGGAAGGTCCTTGGCAAATAATTTATGTTTGCGCTCCTTCAGGTGGTATTGGAAGTGTTCAATAGTATTCTCTAAGTGCTTCTGTTTATTACTGTACTCCAGTTCCTGGCTGAATTTTTGAGTAATCCCTATTTGTTCAGTTAATCGTTTTTCTGCGTGTTCTAGTGTGTCCCTCTCTTCCTCCAATAGAAGTTGCATAAAGCGAAGCGAGCTATTCGTTGCTTCCCTTCCCAATTTTTCATGAGATCAGGGTTTCTGCCACAATTAGCAGGGGTCAAAGTAATATGGAGTCCACAAGGTACAATACCCTGTTTAATGTAATTTTCAAGAGCCTGGACCTCCCACCAAGTGATAATACGTTCTTTGTATAGTTTAGTTAGTTCTGAAAAGGCCCCATTTAGTGTTGGGGTGTATCTCTACTGAACAAAAGTCTGTTTAGAAAAAACAGCCTTGGCGTCAGACAACCATGTACTCTTGTCTAAACCAGCAGCAAGAAAACCAGCCATGTCCAATGAGGAAATTCAAACATTGAAATAATGCCCAACTGTAGAAGTAATGATGAAGACTTCACAATCTACCGCTAAATTACAAGTAATATGAAAAGGGAGCAGTAGTAATAATAAAACATAACTTTAAATATATAAGCTAAAAAGAGACATGTAAAAATGCCCTTCAGCAACAACTTGTAAAGTAGAAAATGCCCAAAACTTGTAAATACCATCTGATGTATATATATATGTTGAACCATATATAGGTCATCAATATATGATCTGTAGGGGGTCCGATATCCGGCACTGTGCATGTGCCGTCTCTCTTCCTGCTTGCCATAGACATAGCAGGAGCAAGCAGAAAGAGACTAGGGAAATGCCACGTGCGCACTGAGTGTGCCTTCCCTTTATACAGATCAGCAGGGGCGCCAGATGACGGACCCCGGCTGTTCTGATATTGATGACCTATCCTGAGGATAGGTCATCAATATTAAAAGCCCAAAGAACCCCTTTAAGATCCTGTTGACTTGGGGCATGTGACTGCTGCAGCCAATTAATGGCTGCAGAAATGGCCTGTCACCCGTGTGGCATGTCACCCAGTGACACTCCATATTCCTTGTTTTTAAATATTTTATCATCTTTATCTAAAAATAACCTATTCCTAAAAGTATTTGGAATAACATGACTGCTTATAGTAGTTCTGTTCCAACATAAGACATTGTATGGCGGCTGTGCTTGGCATTGCAGCCCATGCACAATGACTTGAATGAGACTGAGCTGCAAATAGTCCATGTGGCATTAAACATGGTATCACTGGCCTAGATAAAGGCAGTGGCATCCACTGGAGCTCCATGGCCTCTTCAACCAACTGATCAGCAGGGGTACTTTGAGTCAAACCCCCACTGATCTGATAATGATGACCTCTCCTGAGAATAGACCTTCAATATTGAACTCCTGTAAACCCCCTTTAAGTATTTCAAAAGCAATATATGTCCAAATTAGCTCTGCTGACAAGAGTATTGTAGCCCCAGGCCCCTCCCAATCCCAAGATATGGTCCCCGATAATTCTGGCTCACATTTTGTAAATACATTTATGGTTAGCCAAGGGGGCAGCCACCAGAAGACTTCTTCTAAAGAGGAGTTATCTTCACCTCTCCGATGCTAATGCTACAGAGAAGACTAATTCGGAATAAAATTAGATGATACATTCCCTTTAAGTACAGTTTTAAAGTATTCTAGATGTCTATAGATCAACATTGTGTGAAGCCTGAGCATGGACCACAGATATTACATTACTCATCACTTATATAGATGGAAACACTGAACAGTGAACAGTAAACTACAATAAAACGTGGAATGCACTTCTTAGCAGAAAATTACTTGGACTGAAATACTTTTTTAGCGGTTTATATTTTATTTATATTTTGGTTCCAAATTTTCTCTTCAATTGCAAGTTCCATTCAGCCAGTTATTTTGCTTTCTAAGTCTGAATATTTCTGCAAATCCAAAAAAAGAAAATGCCTGGGACAAAGTTCTCACTTTCCTTTATGGCAAATTCAGTAGAAGACATAGTTTGCTCCATGATCTGGGAAAAAGCAGACACATAGCGATCTCTTAGACTCTTCTTATAAGGTTGGAGGTAAATACCACAATATTATGAGCCATAACCGTGCAAACTTCCTTGCACAGCTCTATTTTTATCTGACTTTTTGTTTCTACAGTTAATTTCTTAACCTTTCGTTCTATTTTACATGGCAATAATGGAGATAAAATACATACGCTTTCCACATGTTGAGAACTGTTGTTTTAAGTGAAAAAGTACCTTGGAATTTGTGTATTTTAATAAATGTCTTGAATTGTCAGGGGTGACTCATGCACACTTAAACATCTGAACAGATAGTGGGCTTCTGGCAAAAATAGTGCATTCACAGCAATACTAATTACAATAAAAATCATATATTAACATACTACTTCATATATATTAAGGCAAACATCTCCAGTAAATGGGAAATCAGTCAGCAGATACATCACACATACTCGAGTGGCACAATGACAGAGTCTGGAGGTGTTGGCAGCATCAGGAGGTTGTCATTGTTTTCATGTACTTTTTGTATATTTGTTGTTTCATAATATATATTTTCCTCACACTTTCAGAAGTCACATGACCTCACACAACGTCATTCAGTCCATACAGCAAAAGGAGTTTTTCAGTCACCCATCATTTTTACTGGAAAAAAACACTTTGAAAGAGAGTCTGTAGATGGTCACCGATTGGGAAGGTGACATAGTTTGGAGGTGGCGGAACCATCCGGATACCACAGAGTGGCAAGGTGACATAATGTGGAGATGGCAGCAGCATGAGGAGACCACAGAGTGGAAAGGTGACATAGTGTAGAGATGGCAGCAGCATGAGGAGACCACAAAGTGGCAAGGTGACATAGTGTGTATATGGCAGCAGCAGGATACCACAGAGTGGCAAGGTGACATAGTGTGGATATAGCAGCAGCAGGAGGAGACCACAGAATGGGAAGGTGACATAGTGTGGAGATGGCAGCAGCATGAGGAGACAACAGAGTGGCAAGGTGACATAGTGTGGAGATGGCAAAAGCATGAAGAGACCACAGAGCGGCACAATGACAGAGTCGGGAGGTGGTGGCAGCAGCAGCATCAGGAGTAGGCCACAGAGTGGCTTAATTACAGAGTCTGGAGGTTGCAGCAGCATGAGGAGACCACAGAGCGGCACAATGACAGAGTCTGGAGGTGGCGGCAGCATCAAGAGGCCACAGAGTGGCAAGGTGACATACTTTGGTTGGTGGCAATACCAGCACTCGCTGAAGATGGTGGGTTAAAGAAGGAGCACTTGGCATCAGATGTGTAGCATCAGGCTGGTAACAGCATCAGAATAGTAACTAGAAGAAACCGGTCTATTTTGTCAAATTGTTGGTGTGGCACCATGGATGATCTAGTCTGATGCATCAGGCATTGGTGTGTGGAAATCCTGGCTGATCCACGCCTGATTCATCTTGATGCAGTGTCCCACTATGTGCTATATGTGGGCACTTTAAAATGTTGCTAAATGTCATTTCAAATGTATTGTGGTATCATGCTGTATTTCCCTTTAACAGGCTGGTAGTGTCATTTACCTTTATTCGCCCCTAGGTGGTGCTGGCAGCAGTTATACACTGCTCAAAAAAATAAAGGGAACACAAAAATAACACATCCTAGATCTGAGTTAATTAAATATTCTTCTGAAATACTTTGTTCTTTACATAGTTGAATGTGCTGACAACAAAATCACACAAAATTAAAAAATGGAAATAAAATTTTTTAACCCATGGAGGTCTGGATTTGGAGTCACACTCAAAATTAAAGTGGAAAAACACACTACAGGCTGATCCAACTTTGATGTAATGTCCTTAACCCCTTAAGGACACAGCCCTATTTCACCTTAAGGACCAGGCCATTTTTTGCAAATCTGACCAGTGTCACTTTAAGTGCTCATAACTTTTAAACGCTTTGACTTACCCAGGCCGTTCTGAGATTGTTTTTTCATCACATATTGTACTTCATGTCACTGCTAAAATTGGGTCAAAAAAGTTAATTTTTTTACATAAAAAAAATTCAATTTTTACCAAAAATTTCGAAAAATTAGCAAATTTCAAACTTTCAGTTTCTCTACTTCTGTAATACATAGTAATACCCCCAAAAATTGTGATGACTTTACATTCCCCATATGTCTACTTCATGTTTGTAGCATTTTGGGAATGATATTTTATTTTTTGGGGATGTTACAAGGCTTAGAAGTTTAGAAGCAAATTTTGAAATTTTCAGAAATCTTCAAAATCCCACTTTATATGGACCAGTTCAGGTTTGAAGTCACTTTGTGAGGCTTAGATAATAGAAACCTCCCAAAAATGACCCCATTCTAGAAACTACACCCCTCAAGGTATTCAAAACTGTTTTTTCAAACTTTATTAACCCTTTAGGTCTTCCACAAGACTTCATGGCAGATGGAGAAACAATTTTGAAATTTCTTTTTTTTGGAAAATTTTCCAATATAATCAATTTTTTCCAGGAGTAAAACAAGGGTTAACTGCCAAACAACACTCAAAATGGGTTGCCCTGATTCTGTAGTTTGCAAAAACACCCCATATGTGGTCGTAAACTACTGTTTGGCCGAACGGTAGCACATAGAAGGAGGGGAACACCATATGGGTTTTGGATGGCAGATTTGGCAGGACTGGTTTTGTTTATACCATGTCCCATTTGAAGCCCCCTGTTGCACCCCTAGAATAGAAATGTCAAAAAAGTGACTCCATCTAAGAAAGTACACCCCTGAAGGTATTCAAAACTGGGTTTACAAACTTTGTTAACCCTTTAGGTGTTCCACAAGAGTTAATGGCAGATGGAGAAACAATTTTGAAATTTCTATTTTTTGGAAAATTTTCCAATATAATCAATTTTTTCCAGGAGTAAAACAAGGGTTAACTGCCAAACAACACTCAAAATGGGTTGCCCTGATTCTGTAGTTTGCAGAAACACCCCATATGTGGTCGTAAACTACTATTTGGCTAAACGGCAGGACATAGAAGAAGGGGAACGCCATATGGTTTTTGGAAGGCAGATTTTGCTGGACTGGTTTATTTACACCATGTACCCTTTCAAGCCCCCTGATGCACCCCTAGAGTAGAAACTCCATAAAAGTGACCCCATCTAGGAAACTACGGGATAAGGTGGTTGTTGTTTTGGGACTATTTTAGGGGTAAATTTGATTTTTGGTTGCTCTATATTACTCTTTTTGAGGCAATGTAACAAAAAAATTAAATTCTAAAATTGTTTCTACATTCGCTATTTAGTTTTGTGGAACACCTAAAGGGTTAACATAGTTTGTAAAGTAACTTTTGAATACCTTGAGGGGTGTAGTTTCTTAGATGGGGTCACTTTTTTGGAGTTTCTAGTCTAGGCTACATCAGGGGGGGCTTCTAATGGGACATGGTGTCAAAAAAAAAACTGTCCATCAAAATCTGCCTTCCAGAAACCATATGGAGTTCCCTTCGTTCTATGCCCTGCCGTGCGGCTATATAGCCATTTACGACCACATATGGGGTGTTTCTGCAAACTACAGAATCGGGGCAATAAATATTTAGTTTTGTTTGGCTGTTAACCGTTGCTTTATTACCGGCAAAATGGATTCAAATTGAAATTTTGCCCAAAAATAGGTGTTTTGGCACCGTTTTTATTTTATATTTTTAACACCGTTCATCCGAGGCGTTTGGTCAAAAGTAATTTTTATAGCGACGACTTTTACGCACGCGACGATGCCCAATATGTATGGCTCTCAGACTTTGGAGACACTAAGCAGGCATTCTAAAACTGCGGCCCTCCAGATGTTGTAAAACTACAATTCCCACCATGCCCTGCTGATGGCTGTAGGTTGTCTGGGCATGCTGGGAGTTATAGTTTTACAACATCTGGAGGGCCGCAGTTTGAGGATGCCTGCACTAAAACTAATATTTTTTGGGGAAAGAAAAATTGTTTCTGTGTCTCCAAAGTCTGAGAGACATAGTTTTTTATGTTCTCTAGTGGACTGTTGGGGATTATAAAAATTTAGTACTCCATGGAAGTGTGATACTCCCTGAAGCAATCGATAATGCAGAGGCCCGGATGATCGGGGCACGTGTCCTTCCGTATCCCCCTCTTGTGACACACTCTGCATCTTTTTTGGGTTCGTCCCTTCTTTCCAGTATGGGGGACCACACCTGGAAAGTGTTGGCCAGGGACGATCCGGGCGCCTCCAGTTCCCGAGGTACTCCGGCCTGCTCTTTCCCGGTCCGAAAAGATCAGGTCTTTGAGGACTGCCTCATAGAACTGGAGGAATGTCCCTGTGCTGCCAGCGCTTCGGGATAGTACAAAAGAGTTGTACATGGCAACCTGTACCAAGTAGACCGCAACTTTTTTGTACCATGCCCGGGTTTTGCGCATGGCATTATATGGCTTGAGGACTTGATCAGAGAGATCAACTCCTCCCATATACCGATTGTAGGCGACGATACAATCGGGCTTGAGGACCGTTGCCGCGGTACCTCGCACAGAGACGGGGGTGGTGCTGTTACCGTGGATTGTGGACAGCATAAGGACATCCCTCTTGTCCTTATACCTGACCAGCAACAGGCTTCCACTGGTAAGGGCACGGGTCTCACCCCTGGGGATGGGTACCTGGAGGGGGTGGGCAGGGAGGCCGCGTTGATTTTTCCGCACGGTCCCACAAGCGAACGTGGATCTGGCGGCAAGGGACCTGAACAAGGGAATGCTGGTATAAAAGTTGTCCACGTACAAGTGGTAACCCTTATCCAGCAGTGGGTACATAAGGTCCCACACGAGTTTCCCGGTAACACCCAGAGTGGGGGGACATTCTGGTGGTTGAATCCGGGAATCTCGCCCCTCGTACACACGAAATTTGTAAGTGTACCCTGAGGTACTCTCACAAATTTTGTATAGCTTCACGCCATACCTCGCCCGCTTTGTGGGAATGTATTGGCGGAAACTGAGTCTCCCCTTGAACGCAACGAGAGACTCATCAACCGCGACCTCCCTTCCAGGTACGTAGGCCTCCATGAATTTGGCCCCAAAGTGATTGATGACCGGCCGTATCTTGTACAGCCGGTCATAGGCAGGATCACTTCGGGGGGGACATGCTGCATTATCGGAATAATGCAGACATTTCCGGATGGCCTCAAACCGGGAGCGTGTCATGGCCGTACTGTACAGTGGGGTCTGGTAGAGTATGTCCCCACTCCAGTATTGCCTGACACTGGGTTTTTGCACTAGACCCATATGCAGCACGAGGCCCCAAAATGTCCTCATCTCGGCTGCACTGACCGGCGTCCAGCCACCGGGTCTAGCCAAAAATGAGCCCGGGTTTTGAGCGACGAACTGTTGGGCGTACAGATTCGTCTGCTCCACCATCAGATTCACCAGTGGGTTACTGAAAAAAAAACTAAAAAAGTCCATTTCAGTAAACCCCACTGTGGGAATCTGGATTCCTGGATTGCCAGCAAAATCCGGAATCTCGGGCTCAAAGTCCACTGGGGGACACCAGCTAAGTTCATCGGCAGGGGGCTCCGGTGGGCTTATTTGGTGGGCCGGGAAACCAGTACGAACCCCAGGGCGGCTCGTACTAGGGTGGGCCACAGGATCCCTAGCATGTGGGGCCCCTGGCTCCGCCTGGCGGCGTCTCCGCTGCCTTGGTGGCTCATCGTCATCCGATGATGATGAGGAGGATGCGGATGACAAAAGGAACGTGGGGTCATCCTCATCCTCACTGGGGCTCTCGGAGTCGGAGGCAATCTGGGCGTATGCCTCCTCCACCGAGAACATCCGGCGGGCCATGGGTGTGTGTGTGTGCGTGTGTATGTGCGTGCGTGTAAACCTTTATTCTATGTGCGTGTGTGTGGGGGCACGGGTGTTCACGTACTAAAAAGTCCAGGCAAAAAAAATGGGCAAATGTTAGAAAAAAAAAAAAAAAAAAGTTCAAACTTGCTGATCAGCGGTTCAACGCTGATCAGCGGTCGGTGGGGTGGTGGGGCGGGCGATGCGCTAACAGTGGCCGGACGCTAAGAGTGCCGGACAGTCAGCGCACGCAGAAAAAAAAAAAAGTGGTGGTGGGGGAAGGGTCTGGTGGGGGGGGGGGGGTTGGTGGGTGGATTGGGGGGGGCTGGTGGTGGGGGGGGGGGCTGGTGGTGGGGGGGATGCGGGGGGGCAAGTGGCAGGGGGGGTCTGGGGTCTGAATGCTGAAACAAAAAAGTTTAGAATAAATGTGCTTTTTTTTTTTTTTTTTTAACTTTTCCCTTCTTTCCCTGCCTAACGGTGCCTCTCCCTCACTGACCCTAACCTACCTGGGTGGCGATGGGTGCAGGAGGGTGATGGATGGCGATTAGGGGGACACAGGAGCTGGTGCTGGACGATGCTGCACGGTCAGGGTGCTGGACAGGAAGAGGAGGGGAGAGAGGAGCGCAGGAAGTTTGAATCTCGCGCCTCTCTCCCCTGCACCAATCAGCACCCTGGACAGCGGCATTCAGCACCAGGGCCAGCACTGCCTCTCCAAATCCTCGGACTGCGATAGGTGGTGTATAATTACGCCACCGATCGCAGTCTTTTTCCGGTTCATCGGGTCACAGGACACCCGAATGGACCGGAAACGCAGAAAACCGCAGGTCTGAATTGACCTGCGGTTTTCTGCGATCGTTGATGCGGGGGGGTCAAATGACCCCCCCCCTGCATTGTTACAGGATGCCGGCTGAATGATTTCAGCCGGCATCCCGTTCCGATTAACCCCCGCGGCGCCGGCATCGCTATTTAAAGCCATGACGTACCGGTACATCATGTGTCCTTAAGGACTCGGGAAACATGCCGTACCGGTACGTCATGTGTCCTTAAGGGGTTAAAACAAGTCAAAATGAGGCTAAGTAGTGTGTGTGGCCTCCACGTGCCTGTATGACCTCCCTACAACGCCTGTGCATGCTCCTGATAAGGTGGCGGGCGGTCTCCTGAGAAATCTCCTCCCAGACCTGGACTAAAGCATCTGCCAACTCCTGGACAGTCTGTGGTGCAACGTGACGTTGGTGGATAGAGCGAGACATGATGTCCCAGATGTGCTCAATTGGATTCAGGTCTGGGGAATGGGCAGGCCAGTCCATAGCATCAATGCCTTCATCTTGCAGGAACTGCTGACACACTCCAGCCACATGAGGTCTAGCACTGTCTTGCATTAGGAGGAACCTAGGGCCAACCGCACCAGCATATGGTCTCACAAGGGGTCTGAGGATCTCATCTCGGTACCTAATGGCAGTCAGGCTACCTCTGGCGAGCACATGGAGGGCTGTGCGGCCCTCCAAAGAAATGCCACCCCACACCATTACTGACCCAATGCCAAAACGGTCATGCTGGCATTGCTGGAGGATGTTGCAGGAAGCAGAACGTTCTCCACGGCGTCTCCAGACTCTGTCACGTCTGTCACATGTGCTCAGTGTGAACCTGCTTTCATCTGTGAAGCGCACAGGGCGCCAGTGGCGAATTTGCCAATCTTGGTGTTCTCTGGCAAATGCCAAACGTCCTGCACGGTGTTGGGCTGTAAGCACAACCCCCACCTGTGGACGTCGGGCCCTCATAGAGTCTGTTTCTGACCGTTTGAGCAGACACATGCACATTTGTGGCCTGCTGGAGGTCATTTTGCAGGGCTCTGGCAGTGCTCCTCCTGTTCCTCCTTGCACAAAGGCGGTGGTAGCGGTCCTGCTGCTGGGTTGTTGCCCTCCTACGGCCTCCTCCACGTCTCCTGATGTACTGGCCTGTCTCCTGGTAGCGCCTCCATGCTCTGGACACTACGCTGACAGACACAGCAAACCTTCTTGCCACAGCTCGCATTGATGTGCCCTCCTGGATAAGCTGCACTACCTGAGCCACTTGTGTGGGTTGTAGACTCCGTCTCATGCTACCAGTAGAGTGAAACCACCGCCAGCATTCAAAAGTGACCAAAACATCAGCCAGGAAGCATGGGAACTGAGAAGTGGTCTGTGATCATCCCCTGCAGAACCATTCCTTTATTGGGGGTGTCTTGCTAATTGCCTATAATTTCCACCTGTTGTCTATCCCATTTGCACAACAGCATGTGAAATTGATTGTCACTCAGTGTTGCTTCCTGAATGGACAGTTTGATTTCACAGAAGTGTGATTGACTTGGAGTTACATTGTGTTGTTTAAGTGTTCCCTTTATTTTTTTGAGCAGTGTATATACAGCTGAGGGGGGGGGGTGTCAAGTCAGTGTGTGTGTTGAGGATGAGAACGAAGACAGTAAGAAGTTAATGGAGCAGGTGGAAATTTGTTTTACCACCGAAGTAATTCACAAAAGATTTTACCACATATAACTGCAGCGCTGAACGCTGCATGAAATTTGTTTTCCACCGAAATAATTCACAAAAGATTGTACCGCATATAAGTTCAGCGCTGAACGCTGAATAAAATGTATTTTTCCACCCAAATACTTCAATAAAGATTTAACCACATATAACGGAGGATGGAGTTGGAAAGGGTCTTCGGATTCCCCCCGCACTATACAGACATCTCAGAAATGAACTGCTGCTCCCGACAGCAGCTCCAGGGAAGGTCATGGGGCTTCCCGGTCATTCGGCATCTATTCGCTCCACTGAAGGATTTGAAAGTGTGTAGAAGCCACATGGGGCCCCCACGCTGCAGATTTATCATGGAGCCATCATGGAGATTTAACCGCATATAACCGCACCGCTGACCGCTGAATAAATTTAGTTTTTCGACCAAAATACTTCAATAAAGATTTTACCACATATAACCGCCACACTGACTGACTGCTACCGCCGCTACTTCCGTGAACCCCTGCACCACTACTTCCCAGGTAGGTCGGCTGCTGCGAAGCAGGTGCACTATCCCGGGCACGTTTGGCTCCCGACCTCCCACTGCTGTGACACTGCTGAATCCCAGCCATGCTTTCAACACATATAACCGCCAACTTGAACTGATAATGTATTTTTTTTTTTTTGTACTGAAATAGGCCACTAAACGCTTTCAACACATATAACCGCCGCCGACGTGAACTGAGAATGCATTTTTATATTTGTACTGAAATAGGCCACTAAACGCTTTCAACACATATGACCGCCGCCGACGTGATCTGAGACTGTATTTTTCCATTTGTACTGAAATAGGCCACTAAACGCTTTCAACAAATATAACCGCCGCTGACGTGAACTGAGAATGCATTTCTCTGTTTGTACTGAAATAGGCCACTAAACGTTTTCAACACATATAACCACCACCAATGTGAACTGAGAATGTATGTTATATATGTATTTATTTTTCTTTTTTTAATGAAATACGCCCCTATACACTTTCAGCAGAAATAACTGCAGAAGTGAACTGAGCATATATTTTTCTTGTTGGACTGAAATAGGACACTAAACGCTTTCACCGGAATTAACTGCAGAAATGCACTGAAAATATATATTTTTTTTAACTGTAATACACCCGTATACGCTTTCACCTGAAATAACTGCAACAGTGCAGTGCGTATATATTTTTCTTATTTTACTGAAATACGCCCCTATATGCTTTCACCAGAAATAATTTCAACAGTGCAGTGTGTATATATTTTTCATATTTTACTGAAATATGCCCCTATATGCTTTCACCAGAAATAACTGCAGAAATACACTGAGAATATATATTTCTTTTTTTACTGTAATACCAGCATGTACGCTTTCACCAGAAATAACTGCAACAGCGCAGTGCATATATATTTTTCTTATTTTACTGAAATATGCCTCTATATGCTTTTACCAGAAATAACTGCAACAGTACAGTGTGTATATATTTTTCTTATTTTACTGAAATACGCCCCTATACGATTTCCCCAGAATTAACTGCAAAAATGCACTGAAAATATATTTTTATTTTTATATTATAATACGCCCCTATACGCTTTCACCAGAAATTACTGCAACAGTGCAGTGCGTATGTATTTGTCTTATTTTACTGAAATACTCTTATACGCTTTTAATAGGAGTGCGTATATATTTTTCTTATTTTACAAAAAAATACGCCCTAATACGCTTTTACCAGAAATAACTGCAACAGTGCAGTACGTATATATTTTTTATTTTACTGAAATACGCCCCTATACGCTTTCAACAGAAATAACTGCAACAGTGCAGTGCATATATATTTTTATTTTTCACTGTAATACGCCCCTATACACTTTTAACAGAAATAACTGCAGAAGTGACCTGAGAATATATATTTCTTGTTGGAATGAAATCGGCCACTATACGCTTTAAATAGAAAACAATTAGTGAAGTGCGTATATATTTTTCTGGTAGTACTGAAATATGCTCCTATACGCTTTTTAACAGAAATAAATGCAACAATGCAGTGCATACATATTTTTCTTCTTTCACTGAAATACGCCCTTATACGCTTTCACCAGAATTAACTGCAGAAATGCACTGAGAATATATTTTTCTTTTGTTACTGTAATACGCCCCTATACGCTTTCACCAGAAATAACTGCAACATTGCAGTGCATATTTTTTTATTTTATTTTACTGAAATATGCCCCTATATGCTTTCAATAGAAATAACTACAACAGTGCAGTGCGTATATATATTTTATTTTTTTACTGTAATACGCCCCTATATGCTTTTAACAGAAATAACTGCAACAGTCCAGTGCTTATATATTTTTCTTTTTTTAAGGAAATACGGCCCTATATGCTTTTAACAGAAATAACTGCAGAAGTAAACTGAGCATATATTTTTTTTCTTGTTGGACTGAAATAGGCTACTATGCCCTTTCACCAGAATTAACTGCATAAATACACTGAGAATATATTTAATTTTTTTTTACTGAAATACGCCTCTATACGCATTCACCAGAAATAACTGCAACAGTGCAGTGTATATATTTTTATTTTATTTTACTGAAATACGCCCTTATATGCTTTCAATAAAAATAACTACAACAGTGCAGTGTGTATATATATTTTTCTTCTTTTTACTGTAATTCGCCCTTATAGGCTTTCACCAGAAATAACTGCAGAAGTGACCTTAGAATATATATTTCTTGTTGGAATTAAATAGGCCACTATACGCTTTAACCAGAAAACAATTAAATAGTGAAGTGCGTATATATTTTTCTGGTAGTACTGAAATACGCCCCAATATGCTTTTACCAGATATTACTGCAACAGTGCAGTACATATATATGTTTCTTCTTTTACTGACATACACCCAACAATACGCTTTCACCAGAATTAACTGCAGAAATGCACTTAGAATATATTTTTCTTTTTTTTACTATAATAAGCCCCTATATGTTTGAAAACCAGAAATAACTGCACCAGTGCAGTGCGTATATATATTTTTATTTTACTGAAATAAGCCCCTATATGTTTCAACAGAAATAACTGCAAAAGTGCAGTGCGTATATATTTTTCTTTTTTTTATATAATATGCCCCTATACGCTTTCACCAGAAATAACTACAGAAGTGATCTGAGAATATATATTTCTTGTTGGAATGAAATTGGCCTCTATATGCTTTAACCAGAAAACAAATAAATAGTGAAGTGCATATATATTTTTCTGGTAGTACTGAAATATGCCCCTATATGCTTTCACGAGAAATAACTGCAAAAGTGCAGTGCACATATATTTTTCTTTGTTACTGAAATACGCCCCTATACGCTTTTCAAAAGAAATAACTGCAGAAGTGAAATGCGTATACAGTTGCAAGAAAAAGTATGTGAACCCTTTGGAATGATATGGATTTCTGCACAAATTGATCATAAAATGTGATCTGATCTTAATCTAAGTCACAACAATAGACAATCACAGTCTGCTTAAACTAATAATACACAAAGAATTAAATGTTACCATGTTTTTATTGAACACACCATGTAAGCATTCACAGTGCTGGTGGAAAAAGTATGTGAACCCCTAGACTAATGACATCTCCAAGAGATAATTGGAGTGAGGTGTCCGCCAACTGGAGTCCAATCAATGAGATGAGATTGGAGGTGTTGGTTATAGCTGCCCTGCCCTATAAAAAACACACACCAGTTTTGGGTTTGTTTTTTACAAGGAGCATTGCCTGATGTGAATGATGCCTTGCACAAAAGAGCTCTCAGAAGACCTACGATTAAGAATTGTTGACTTGCATAAAGCTGGAAAGGGTTATAAAAGTATCTCCAAAAGCCTTGCTGTTCATCAGTCCACGGTAAGAAAAATTGTCTATAAATGGAGAAAGTTCAGCACTGCTGCTACTCTCCATAGAAGTGGCCGTCCTGTAAAGATGACTGCAAGAGCACAGCGCAGACTGCTCAATGAGGTGAAGAAGAATCCTAGAGTGTCAGCTAAAGACTTACAAAAGTCTCTGGCATATGCTGACATCTCTGTTAGCGAATCTACGATACGTAAAACACTAAACAAGAATGTATTTCATGGGAGGAAGCCACTGCTGTCCAAAAAAAACATTGCTGCACGTTTACAGTTTGCACAAGAGCACCTGGATGTTCCACAGCAGTACTGGCAACATATTCTGTGGACAGATGAAACCAAAGTTGAGTTGTTTGGAAGAAACACACAATACTATGTGTGGAGAAAAAGAGGCAAAGCACACCAACATCAAAATCTTATCCCAACTGTGAAGTATGGTGGTGGGGGCATCATGGTTTTGGGGCTTCTTTGCTGCGTCAGGGTCTGGATGGATTGCTATCATCGAAGGAAAAATGAATTCCCAAGTTTATCAAGACATTTTGCAGGAGAACTTAAGGCCATCTGTCCCAAAGCATAGAAGTAAATCAACAACAGAATGGCTTAAACAGAAGAAAATACGCCTTCTGGAGTGGCCCAGTCAGAGTCCTGACCTCAACCCGATTGAGATGCTGTGGCATGACCTCAAGAAAGTGATTCACACCAGACATCCCAAGAATATTGCTGAACTGAAACAGTTCTGTAAGGAGGAATGGTCAAGAATTACTCCTGACCGTTGTGCACATCTGATCTGCAACTACAGGAAACGTTTGGTTGAAGTTATTGCTGCCAAAAGAGGTTCAACCAGTTATTAAATCCAAGGGTTCACATACTTTTTCCACCTGCACTGTGAATGTTTACATGGTGTGTTCAATAAAAACATGGTAACATTTAATTCTTTGTGTGTTATTAGTTTAAGCAGACTGTGATTGTCTATTCTTGTGAATGAGATCAAGATCAGATCACATTTTATGACCAATTTGTGCAGAAATCCATATCATTCCAAAGGGTTCACATACTTTTTCTTGCAACTGTATATTTTTCTTGTAGTACTGAACAAGATACTAAGACATAAGCCTTTAAAGGCTTTTCAACATAAGACTTGCAGCCCAATAACAAAAAGCTTAAATCACAGAGCTGTCTAATGACTATTTGGATCCCCAAATAATCATTCCCTGCACTTGTAAATCACTTTCCTATCAATGTCCCTAGCGCCTTCTGACATCTCTCCCTGCACTAAGATGATGTGAAATAAATTCTCCCTATCCTTTCCCTGCACTTATAAATCTTTTTTTTTTTGTCTTTTTCTTTCCCCACAATCGTTTTTCCAATAGCTGTCTCTAGCGCCTTCACACATCTGTCCCTGCACTCTGAATGCTGGAAAATGTCTGACTGTAAGATCACCGACGTATTTATAGGGCTGTGACATCACAGGGCTGGCTTGCTGCTGATTGGCTGCATGTAGGCATGTCAATCTGGGTGATCCCTCATTCGTTGCGAATTGAATTTTTCCTGAAACTCTAAACGAATTACACTTCGTCAGCTTTGATTCGCTCATTTCTAGAAGTTTGCATCAATCTATGTTCCATATGCATTCTCTCAATGGAGATCCACTCATCTTAATAAGATGACTTCTGGACTTCTTGGACATGTTTTTTTTTCCTGTCCAAAAACACTCTTCACCAGAAAATCCTACAAGGCTGCAGAAAAAGTCATAGATTGCAACCCAGTGAGTAAGCCCTCTAGAGTATCATATGTCTATAATAAATATATTCAACAGGTAAGCAAGGTATAATTGGCTATCAATAAAGAATCAGTGAGAAGAAGTTAATACCAGAGCACACCTAATGTAGTGCAATTGTACCATATCTAATGACATTTGGAAAATCATTTACATCCGATTTTAGCTAGTTGCCACTCAGAATCTCTGAACACTGCGCTAAAGCATATGTCATGGGCATTAGCACCCCGTACTTACCAGGACCCACAGGCATGGGACACATGGATAACTGAATTAAAATGCTTTAAGCCGTGCAGACAAGGGGTATAATTGTCCAATAGCTCACATAGACCACATAGTGAACCCTATACATACACCTCCATAGTTTCTATGTCAGATTACTGTACTGTAGTGTCTAAACATTATAATAATATTTTATTTTATAATGCACTATTATGTAAATGGTATAGGAAATATGATGTACACTATATCAGGATCAGTACAAGTAAAATCCTACTTGGAGAAGCATTGTGTGGCTGAGAAGATAAAGAAGAATCCTTGATAATGTAATAATATGAAAAAAATTATAATAATATCATTGTGAATTTTAGAGTACCTGAAAAACACCTGTTAAACTAGTGAAAAGCTATTAGTTATAGTTTCCTTTTAGAAAAATCCCCTATAGTGTCCAAGGCTGTGTTTACATGTGCATCAGAGGCTCCAGTAGGGGCCTTCTTCACCGATTTCATCAAAGATATGGGACAAAACAGCATGCTGCACTATTTTTTTAAAATGACAGGTTTTCTAATGGAAACCACACAGATCCCATCCAGCGTTTGAAGGCTCCAGCACTAGGGATGAGCGAACCCGAACTGTATAGTTCGGGTTCGTACCGAATTTTGGGGTGTCCGTTACACGGACCCGAACCCGAACATTTTCGTAAAAGTCCGGGTTCAGGTTCGGTGTTCGTCGCTTTCTTGGCTCTTTTTGAAAGGCTGCAAAGCAGCCAATCAACAAGCGTCGTACTACTTGCCCCAAGAGGCCATCACAGCCATGCCTACTATTGGCATGGCTGTGATTGGCCAGTGCAGCATGTGACCCAGCCTCTATTTAAGCTGGAGTCTCGTAGCGCCGCACGTCACTCTGCTCTGATCAGTGTAGGGAGAGGTTGCAGCTGCTGTTAGGGCGAGATTAGGCAGTGATTAACTCAGCAAAAACACTTAATTCAGTGATCGATTTACAGCTGTGGATCATTGAACTGCTGCTATTTAATTGCTTACTGTTTTTAGGCTGGCCAGAGTGTTTTTATGTCACTTTTTTCTTGGGTGATCGGCGGCCATTTTGTGTCTTGTGGTGCGCCAGCACAAGCTGCCACCAAGTCCATTTAACCATCAATAGTGTGGTTATTTTTTTGCTATATCCTACATCAGGGGCTTGGCTATGCTTGCTATTTTATTGAGGGGTGAAATACAATTGCCAAAATAGCAGTACCCTAAATCTGGTGTTTCAGCTGTGGCTAGCCAATTGTAATACTGTCTGCTGTCTGGCAAAGGATATATTTTTGTTCTGGGTTGAAATACAATTCCCAAGTTAGCAATTCCCTAGTGGTTTCTGCTGTATTAGGCCAAGTTTAAATCGATCCATAAAAGGGTATATTAGATTTAAGGTGCGGATAGTGTCATCCTCAATAACTTCACACGCTACCGTGCATTTCCAAGTTTAATTCTGTCCATAAACGTATACCTGTCACCCAGCGCCTAAATAATAGGCCTACAATTTATATTCAGCTAAATCTGTGTTTATTGCTGAGGCTGGTCAATTCATTTAGTGTCTGCCAAAGCACAGTTTTTGTTCTGGGTTGAAATACAATTCCCAACTTAGCAATTCCCTAAATCAGTGGTTTCTGCTGTATCAGGCCTACTTTAAATCTATCCATAAAAGGGTATATTAGATTGAAGGTGCAGATAGGGTCATCCGCAATAACTTCACACGCTACCGTGCATTTCCAAGTCCAATTCTGTCCGTAAAGGTATACAAACATTTGAGAGAAAGCGTAAATTCCCACCTAGCCATCCTCGATCACTGGCCCTGAATGCCAGCATTTCTAAACTACTGGCCTATGAAATGCTGTCATTCAGGGTGGTGGACACAAACAGCTTCAAACAGCTCATGTCGCTTGCTGTCCCACAGTATGTTGTTCCCAGCCGCCACTACTTCTCCAAGAGAGCCGTGCCTTCCCTGCACAACCAAGTATCCGATAAAATCAAGTGTGCACTGCGCAACGCCATCTGTGGCAAGGTCCACCTAACCACAGATACGTGGACCAGTAAGCACGGCCAGGGACGCTATATCTCCCTAACTGCACACTGGGTAAATGTAGTGGCGGCTGGGCCCCAGGCGGAGATCTGTTTGGCGCACGTCCTTCCGCCGCCAAGGATCGCAGGGCAACATTCTTTGCCTCCTGTTGCATCCTCCTCCTACTCGGCTTCCTCCTCCTCTTCTTCCACCTGCTCATCCAGTCAGCCACACACCTTCACCACCAACTTCAGCACAGCCCGGGGTAAACGTCAGCAGGCGATTCTGAAACTCATATGTTTGAGGGACAGGCCCCACACCGCACAGGAGTTGTGGCGGGGTATAGAACAACAGACCGACGAGTGGTTGCTGCCGGTGAGCCTCAAGCCCGGCCTGGTGGTGTGCGATAATGGGCGAAATCTCGTTGCAGCTCTGGGACTAGCCGGTTTGATGCACATCCCTTGCCTGGCGCATGTGCTGAATTTGGTGGTGCAGAAGTTCATTCACAACTACCCCGACATGTCAGAGCTGCTGCATAAAGTGCGGGCCGTCTGTGCGCGCTTCCGGCGTTCACATCCTGCTGCTGCTCGCCTGTCTGCGCTACAGCGTAACTTAGGCCTTCCCGCTCACCGCCTCATATGCGACGTGCCCACCAGGTGGAACTCCACCTTGCACATGCTGGACAGACTGTGCGAGGAGCAGCAGGCCATAGTGGAGTTTCAGCTGCAGCACGCACGGGTCAGTCGCACTGCGGAACAGCACCACTTCACCACCAATGACTGGGCCTCCATGCGAGACCTGTGTGCCCTGGTGCGCTGTTTTGAGTACTCCACCAACATGGCCAGTGGCGATGACGCCGTTATCAGCGTTACAATACCACTTCTATGTCTCCTTGAGAAAACACTTAGGGCGATGATGGAAGAGGAGGTGGCCCAGGAGGAGGAGGAGGAGGAGGAGGAGGAAGAGGGGTAATTTTTAGCACTTTCAGGCCAGTCTCTTCGAAGTGACTCAGAGGGAGGTTTTTTGCAACAGCAGAGGCCAGGTACAAATGTGGCCAGACAGGGCCCACTACTGGAGGACGAGGAAGACGAGGATGACGAGGATGAGGAGGAGGTGGAGGAGGATGAGGATGAAGCATGTTCACAGCGGGGTGGCACCCAACACAGCTCGGGCCCATCACTGGTGCGTGGCTGGGGGGAAACGCAGGACGATGACGATACGCCTCCCACAGAGTACAGCTTGTCCTTACCTCTGGGCAGCCTGGCACACATGAGCGACTACATGCTGCAGTGCCTGCGCAACGACAGCAGAGTTGCCCACATTTTAACGTGTGCGGACTACTGGGTTGCCACCCTGCTGGATCCCCGGTACAAAGACAATGTGCCCACCTTACTTCCTGCACTGAAGCGTGATAGGAAGATGCGCGAGTACAAGCGCACGCTGGTAGACGCGCTACTGATTGCATTCCCAAATGTCACAGGGGAACAAGTGGGAGCCCAAGGCGAAGGCAGAGGAGGAGCAAGAGGTCGCCAACGCAGCTGTGTCACGGCCAGCTCCTCTGAGGGCAGGGTTAGCATGGCAGAGATGTGGAAAAGTTTTGTCACCACGCCACAGCTAACTGCACCACCACCTGATACAGAACGTGTTAGCAAGAGGCAACATTTCACTAACATGGTGGAACAGTACGTGTGCACACCCCTCCACGTACTGACTGATGGTTCGGCCCCATTCAACTTCTGGGTCTCCAAATTGTCCACGTGGCCAGAGCTAGCCTTTTATGCCTTGGAGGTGCTGGCCTTCCCGGCGGCCAGCGTTTTGTCTGAACGTGTATTCAGCACAGCAGGGGGCGTCATTACAGACAAACGCAGCCGCCTGTCTACAGCCAATGTGGACAAGCTGACGTTCATAAAAATGAACCAGGCATGGATCCCACAGGACCTGTCCATCCCTTGTGCAGATTAGACATTAACTACCTCCCCTTAACCATATATTATTGTACTCCAGGGCACTTCCTCATTCAATCCTATTTTTATTTTCATTTTACCATTATATTGCGGGGCAACCCAAAGTTGAATGAACCTCTCCTCTGTCTGGGTGCCGGGGCCTAAAAATATCTGACAGTGGCCTGTTCCAGTGTTGGGTGACGTGAAGCCTGATTCTCTGCTATGACATGAAGCCTGAATCTCCGCTATGGGACCTCTCTCCTCTGTCTGGGTGCCGGGGCCAAAATATCTGACAATGGACTGTTCCAGTTTTGGGTGACGTGAAGCATGATTCTCTGCTATGACATGAAGCCTGAATCTCTGCTATGGGACTTCTCTCCTCTTTCTGGGTGCCGGGGCCTAAATATCTGACAATGGACTGTTCCAGTTTTGGCTGACGTGAAGCCTGATTCTCTGCTATGACATGAAGACTGATTCTCTGCTGACATGAAGCCTGAATCTCTGTTATGGGACCTCTCTCCTCTGTCTGGGTGCCGGGGCCTAAATATATGACAATGGACTGTTCCAGTTTTGGCTGACGTGAAGCCTGATTCTCTGCTATGACATGAAGACTGATTCTCTGCTGACATGAAGCCTGATTCTCTGCTATGGGACCTCTCTCCAATTGATATTAGTTAATTTTTAATTATTTTATTTTTATTTTTATTCATTTCCCTATCCAGATTTGTTTGCAGGGAATTTAACTACATTTTGCTGCCTTTTGCAGCCCTCTAGCCCTTTCCTGGGCTGTTTTACACCCTTTTTAGTGCCGAAAAGTTCGGGTCCCCATTGACTTCCCGAACCCGAACATTTCCGGGAAGTTCGGCCGAACTTCTCGAACCCGAACATCCAGGTGTTCGCTCAACTCTATCCAACACTACTACTATTTGCATTGTTTTGCTTCTATAATGCAACAGAACAATGGAGAAAACAGCACTGGTGTGAATCCAGCCGAAATGCATAAATGCTTAAATATGTTAAAACCATTGAAACTTGAGTCCATAACTCTATAGAAAGGTAACTAATTGATTTTGAAGCCACTACATGTTATCCCAAAGAGAAAATTAAGATTTAAGATTATTCTTTTTTTTTAGATAACTAAGACAGATAAAGAAAGTCCTTACATATAATAGTCAATAGAGGCTGGAAGCTGTAAATCACTTTCTGTGATGAGGACCGAAGCTTCAGGGTCCAGTAAAGTACACAGTTCAGGGGCGTAACTACCATAGCGGCAGACCATGCGACTGCTATGGTGCCCAGGGCAAGAGGGGGCCCAGTCTTAGTTGGGATTATCTCCTCTTCTACTGGAGGTGAAAACTTGGTCAGGACTCTACCCTCTAAAGGAACAACTTTTAGCAAATGAGGCAGTAGAAAAATGGCCCAAGGGTCATTGAAAAGGATTTAGGCAGAAACTCTTCTGACCTGTGTGGGGGGCCTGGTTTGATCCTTGCTATGGGGCCCTTACTTCTCTATATACACCACTGACACAGTCTATTTGAAACATAAAATGAAGCCAACCTCATCTGATATCCAAATGAGCAGCTCATCCTAGCACAGACAGAATGCAGTACAGGACATGTATTACCACATTGTACTGTGAAGAGGAGCTACTAGACAACAAATAGAGGTGTTTTACCGGAGAAATAGCCATGTTGGTTGGTTGGATCTGAGTCTGAGGCATTGTATGTTGAGTCCAGTTTTAATATACAAAGGTGCAGGAAAAAATTGAGTTGTGTTGATGTGATGATGCTCGTTCCCAATAACTGTGTATAAAAACGATAACTGTGTCATGTATAAAAACGTTAGTGCTCATTTGGAATGTGATTGCATCTTTCATAAAGCTTCAAACATTGTCAGAAATTTTAAGACAGATTCTGCAACATTGTCAATCGTGACAATTAAAAAATTGAGGGTAATCATAGTTATGATAATATGGGGGGGGGTCTACATGCTGGGGTGCCCTTGCGGCCTCCAGTATGTGGAACGAACTTTGAGTGTGCTGAAAACTAGAATTGAACACATTTACCATATTACTATAGAATTAGAGACTGATTATAAAAAACATCATAATGGTTCTCCGGATGGGCTAAAGTTCCATGGTCTTTAACTAATGCAGAGGAAATGAAGCGGTAGCGAATCAGTTACAGATATTAACAAACATGAAGTTTTGGTGATTTTTTTTTCTTGCGGACCCTACAACCAAGAGAATTAAATATTGATTTTGATATTAGATTGTGCACAATGTAGGCCCTTCTATATACAGTAGTTACTAATCAGGAAAATTATAGCAATGCTATTGCTTAGGTTAATGGCATTTAAATGAAGGTATATTCCTTTTTTTTAGGATAATGATAAAAAGAGAATCCTTGTGTTCATTGGCTTCTTAAAATTATTTTCTTGCAACACTATTAGTTAAAAGCCATGTGACATTCACATGTTCGCATAATGGACCGCAAAACCCTTTCGGACATGTGAATGGACCTTAAGATGTCAGAGATGTATTGATTAGTCCTTTTTTGGACACACAGGATTAATGGATCCCCAGATTTAAAGGTTAGGATATTTTGTACACTGCGTGCAGAATTATTAGGCAAATGAGTATTTTGACCACATCATCCTCTTTATGCATGTTGTCTTACTCCAAGCTGTATAGGCTCGAAAGCCTACTACCAATTAAGCATATTAGGTGATGTGCATCTCTGTAATGAGAAGGGGTGTGGTCTAATGACATCAACACCCTATATTAGGTGTGCATAATTATTAGGCAACTTCCTTTCCTTTGGCAAAATGGGTCAAAAGAAGGACTTGACAGGCTCAGAAAAGTCAAAAATAGTGAGATATCTTGCAGAGGGATGGAGCACTCTTAAAATTGCAAAGCTTCTGAAGCGTGATCATCGAACAATCAAGCGTTTCATTCAAAATAGTCAACAGGGTCGCAAGAAGCGTGTGGAAAAACCAAGGCGCAAAATAACTGCCCATGAACTGAGAAAAGTCAAGCGTGCAGCTGCCAAGATGCCACTTGCCACCAGTTTGGCCATATTTCAGAGCTGCAACATCACTGGAGTGCCCAAAAGCACAAGGTGTGCAATACTCAGAGACATGGCCAAGGTAAGAAAGGCTGAAAGACGACCACCACTGAACAAGACACACAAGCTGAAACGTCAAGACTGGGCCAAGAAATATCTCAAGACTGATTTTTCTAAGGTTTTATGGACTGATGAAATGAGAGTGAGTCTTGATGGGCCAGATGGATGGGCCCGTGACTGGATTGGTAAAGGGCAGAGAGCTCCAGTCCGACTCAGACGCCAGCAAGGTGGAGGTGGAGTACTGGTTTGGGCTGGTATCATCAAAGATGAGCTTGTGGGGCCTTTTCGGGTTGAGGATGGAGTCAAGCTCAACTCCCAGTCCTACTGCCAGTTTCTGGAAGACACCTTCTTCAAGCAGTGGTACAGGAAGAAGTCTGCATCCTTCAAGAAAAACATGGACAATGCTCCATCACACGCGTCCAAGTACTCCACAGCGTGGCTGGCAAGAAAGGGTATAAAAGAAGAAAATCTAATGACATGGCCTCCTTGTTCACCTGATCTGAACCCCATTGAGAACCTGTGGTCCATCATCAAATGTGAGATTTACAAGGAGGGAAAACAGTACACCTCTCTGAACAGTGTCTGGGAGGCTGTGGTTGCTGCTGCACGCAATGTTGATGGTGAACAGATCAAAACACTGACAGAATCCATGGATGGCAGGCTTTTGAGTGTCCTTGCAAAGAAAGGTGGCTATATTGGTCACTGATTTGTTTTTGTTTTGTTTTTGAATGTCAGAAATGTATATTTGTGAATGTTGAGATGTTATATTGGTTTCACTGGTAAAAATAAATAATTGAAATGGGTATATATTAGTTTTTTGTTAAGTTGCCTAATAATTATGCACAGTAATAGTCACCTGCACACACAGATATCCCCCTAAAATAGCTAAAACTAAAAACAAACAAAAAACTACTTCCAAAAATATTCAGCTTTGATATTAATGAGTTTTTTGAGTTCATTAAGAACATGGTTGTTGTTCAATAATAAAATTAATCCTCAAAAATAGAACTTGCCTAATAATTCTGCACTCCCTGTATGTTTTATGTTCTTAAAGAAAGTGTATGGCGATGTTGGTGTATTTTTTATAAAGTGTATTTATAATTCTGTATTTATTTATTTGTTGAATGGTATATAAATGTGGCTCCCAGAAGGGTGTATGTGCCATGGAAGAAGCTTTTGTGAAACTAGAGTCGGGCCTTTTATGCAAGGAGCTTTATAATTTATGTGTCTTTCTGTTTTATCCATTTTATGAGTACAATAAACCATGTGTTATATATGTAAAAGTGTTGTGGTGATTTACTATTTGGGTGCCCCACTGTCTTCTCCTAATATAGGGATTGCAGAGGTTGGATCATCCATGTGAGGAACAAGCTTTGTAGAATGCATTTCAGACTGAGCGGTAAAGTGCGATATCATTGGAGGACCTGAAACATCGCAACTACAATTGAGGTGTTTTCTTTATTCATTTGTAGATTTCAAGATTTTATGTGAGATGTAAGCAGCTCTGCTCTAATGTTTTAATTTTATATATAACCTGCAGAGCTCGGACTTATAAGGCTAACAAAGTTTTTTTTTGGTTGCTTGATATTATGCCTTCTTGGGTTAACAGGGGATGTGCTGCTGACAACATAAACTGAATAGGGGACAAACAATCATAGTAATGGTATTGAAGAGGTGTTAGTGATGATTCAGTTTGCATCGAGCTATGTAAAAACACATGTCGTTGATCGGCGCTTCTTTAGGCTGAAACTAACCTGTGTAAAGCATTCTTAGTCAACAAAAACTATGGGGTAGATTTATCAAACTGTAGAAAACAAAGTAGTGGGACCAGCACTCGGGTCCCAAATAAAACCATGAATTTTTTATTTTAAATATTTTTTAAAAAGTCAAAATATGGCACACAGCAGGACGCAAAAGGATTTCATTTGTTTTATGTCATGAAAAAGGACTGAGTGCAGTCCGAAGCGCATTGACAGGTGTGAGGAGATGCCTGCTGTGTGCCATTTTTGGATTTTTTTTTAAATATTTTAAATAAAAAATTCATGGTTTTCTTCTGGACCTACCGTAAGTGCTGGACTCAATACTTTGTTTTCTACGGTGGATTTGCTTCTCCTAGGGATCTGTGCACCGAGGATTGAAAGGGGCGGTGAGCTGATTATCAAAATGGTGTAAATGAAAACTAGCTTAGTGCCCATATCAACCAGTCAGATTACATCTTTCATTCTTCAGAGCTCCTTTGGAAAACGAAAGGTGGAATCTGATTGATTGCTAGATTTTGTTTACACCAGTTTGATAAAACCCCTTCTATGTGTTTAGTTTGAAAGATATGGATATCACCATCTCTCTACAAGAAAATCTGATCTGGAATTGGGTAAGGTGGGTGGGTAAGATTCCTCAATACCACTGATCTATGCTTTTTAAGAAAGAGTTGTAGAGAATACAGATACCTCATTGAAAAGTAGAGAAAAAGACTGTTTTGAAAGAAATTGAGTATTTTGTTTAGACTGTTAATGTCAGTCTGTGGCTAATTATAAGCAGATTTCTTTCTTTTGGCGAACTTTATGTCTGTCTTAGTGAAATGAGAGAAAAGTCAGATAGATTTTCAGTTCTGACTTTCTGCAGCTGCCTTCATTTTTCAGTTATGGAAAATGATGACCTCAGTATGCTGTAACTCTTGTCAACAACCTCAAAGACTGTAAGTAAAAAAAAAATGGCAATCAATACACATCATGTGTAAATTAAGGTTGAGCGAATTGATTCAGAATGAACCAGATTAGTTACCAATTTCACAAAAATTCGTCTGACAAACAAATCTGAAGCTTTTGTAATTCATGTTGGATGAATCGTATAAAATGGTGTGCAGCGTCCTTTTACTGTCCATGTTGGTGAGCAAAACCACAGGGGACAAAGAAGATGGATAATCACATGGGACTGGCTGGAAGTGGAGTGAAGGCTCGCCTTGATTGACCCAGAGGCTAACTTACAGCCTGGATCAACCAATTAGGGTGGAAGCAGGCAGGGAGGTGCCGCTGCAGAATCAGCAGAACATCATTCTGCTTTATACTTGTGACCTGGCTGGAATCTGTACTGTGGCTCTGCCTCTGAAGATTGATATACTGAGCTAGGGACAGTACAAGAATATTAAAGGGAGAGAATAGGTGATAGGGAAAGTATAAGTGTCAGTGTCTGCCGTCGCCCTGCTACTTACCAAGATACTCAGCAACCTCTGAAAGCTGCTGTCTCCATTGCTTCAGTCTCTGTTAATTTAGGGTGTGGGCACTCATCTGTGGCCTCTTAAAGGGCCAGTGCATACATCTGAAAACCCTTCCATTAGAGATGAGCGAATCAAAGCTGACGAAGTGGAATTCGATCCAAATTTCAGGAAAAATTTGATTCGCACCGAAGCTGAATTTCCTCACGCTTCGTGGTAATGGGTCGCATTTTTTCCTAAAATGGCTGCTGCACGTGTGAGGACATGGGGAAAGGAACTCTGGGAAGGCGGGATCACCCACAATGCCATGCATGCAGCCAATCAGCAGCTAGCCGGCCCTGTGATGTCACAGCCCTATAAATAGCCTCAGCCATCTTGGATTCTGCCATTTAACAGTGCACTTACTGCAGGGAGAGATGTCAGCAGGCACTAGGGACAGTGATATAAAAATTTTTATTGTGCTAAAAAAACTATTTACAAGTGCAGGGAAAGATTATTCAAGGTGTAGGGAAAGGATAGGGAGGAATCATTCCACCCTATATGAGTGGTATGTTAAGTAGTACTATTCCTATCAGTTTAATCCCTGTTACGTCCCCTATCAGGGGCCGGTGTATGGAATAGATCAGGAGTAGGCAACCTCCGGCACTCCAGCTGTTGTGAAACTACAACTCCCAGCATGCATATTTGCTCTGCTCTTCTCAGAACTCTCATAGAAATAAATAGAGCATGCTGGGAATGGTAGTTTCACAACAGCTGGAGTGCCGAAGGTTGCTGATCACTGCAATAGATTTTAGGAACCGGGAGATGGAAAAAGATGCTTGGCTGGTCCTCTTACTTCCAATTTGGGGCACTGCGCGTGCGCCGTGCAATGTACTGTCCCACCCTATATGAGTGGTGTATTAAGTAGTACTATTCTTATCAGTTTAATCCCTGTTACGTCCCCTATCAGGGGACGTGTATCGAATAGAGTATAGACAACCGCAAAGAGTTGTCAATAGTTGACACACTCATGACAAATTTTATTCCTCTATGCATCAATCTTGGTGTAGTGATGACTGTGCTCGTGCGCACGTTTGGGAGATTGCAGGCGATGGCGGTTTTTCAAAGCCTATGGTCGTGCTGAGGTAGTTCAGTGACAGTTAAGTGACCCAGAAAACAATGATTCTGCAGTGTGGGCCCATTGTTGGCCTAGTAGGCTTTAATGATCACCTTAGATGATCACAAAGAAAATTAATGTTTTTTCTATGCAAAATTATCCAGCCGATCGCTTTTGGTCTGTTCACAACGAAGCAACGACCTTATCATCTGGGGTGTGCCAACATTGCCATTGCCAACACACTCATAGAGGTGATCGCTTCATTGTGATACGCAAGCCCCTTCACCACAAGGTAGCGATCACGAAGGGGAATTGACACATGTATGTGCCTTTTTTTTTTTTTATGCAGCCACAGTGCAGCACCAGAGGCCAGAAAAATTAGGCATGTACAAATGCCTGAAAAATTAGGTATTGTTGCAGGCAATGTTATGTTATGTTTTCCAGGCAGAATGTGCACTAAAACATTGCGGCTTGAACCCTAGTTGGTGGTGGAGAAGTCACGCAAGTCATCCGGCATGCAGAGATTAAATACAGCAGCGTGTGGACCATTTTAGCCCAAGGCATCTCATCAGGCGTTTTTTTTGGTCAAATGCATCCCCCACTGTCAGTCCCTTCGGGATCCATGCCTCATTCATCTTAATAAAGGTGAGGTAATCTAGACTTTTTTGACCTAGGCGACTTCTCTTCTCAGTGACAATACCTCCTGCTGCGCTGAAGGTCGTTTCTGACAGGACACTTGAAGCGGGGCAGGCCAGAAGTTCTATCGCAAATTGGGATAGCTCAGGCCACAGGTAAAGCCTGCCCACCCTGTAGTCAAGGGGTTCATCGCTCCTTAGAGTGTCGATATCTGCAGTTAAGGCAAGGTAGTCTGCTACCTGTCGGTCGAGTCGTTCTCTGAGGGTGGACCCCGAAGGGCTGTGGCGATGCGTAGGACTTAAAAAGCTCTGCATGTCCTGGGGAGCTGGGGGTGTGCAGTTGATGTGGAGCAAAACGCAGCAGCAGAAGAGGATTCAGCCGAGGAGGTTAGCGAAGAGGATGGAGTAGGAGGAGTAGAGGAGGTGGCAGCAGGCCTGCCTGCAAGTCGTGGCGGTGTCACCAACTCCTCTGCAGAGCCACGCATTCCATGCTTGGCAGCCGTCAGCAGGTTTACCCAATGCGCAGTGTACGTGATATATCTGCCCTGACCGTGCTTTGCAGACCAGGTATCAGTGGTCAGATGGACCCTTGCCCCAACACTGTGTGCCAGATATGTCATGACTTCCTTTTCCACAATAGAGTACAGGTTGGGGATTGCCTTTTGTGAAAAAAAAATTCGGCCGGGTACCTTCCACTGCGGTGTCCCAATAGCTAAAATTTTTTTGAAGGCCTCAGACTCCACCAGCTTGTATGGTAAAAGCTGGCGGGCTAAGAGATCCGACTCAAGGGGGTGACTCTGTGACATTGGCTTCTTACGCTCAAACTTTTCCTTGACAGACACCTGACTATGGGCAGATGAGCAGGAACTGCTGAAGGTGAGAGGCGGAGTGGCGGGTGGTTGAGAGGGGGCAAGGAGGACAGCAGTGGTTGACGTGGCTGAAGATGCTGGACCAGGAGGAGGATGGTGGCTTTGAGTTTGTGTGCTGCTTGTACTCATCATGTGTTGATCCCATAGGCGTTTGTGATGTGAGATCATGTGCCTTCGCAAAGCAGTTGTACCTAGGTGGGTGTTGGACTTCCCACGACTCAGTTTCTTTTGGCACAGGTTGCAAATGGTATCGCTGTTATCAGAGGCAGACACACAAAAAAAATGGCACACTGCTGAGCTTTGCAATGACGGCATTCTGGTGGTGGCAACAGCATGCCTTGATTGGCGTGCTGTCTGGCTGACCCTGTGCCACTAGCTCCTTGCGACGACCTCCCCCTGCTTCCAACTCGTCTCCTCCTCCTCTCTGTCTCCCCGTCTGAACTTTCCCCCTGTTATTCTTCTCTTCGAGCGGGCACCCACGTGACATCCACGGACACATCGTCATCATCAACCGTTTCACTTGTATCTGACAACTCAGCAAAGGAAGCAGCAGCGGGTACAACATCATCATCATCACACCGTACGTCCATGTGTGTAATGCTGCCTGACTGAGACATATCCCTGTTATCTACATCCTATGGCAATAATGGTTGCGCATCACTCATTTCTTCCAACTGATGTGTAAATAACTCCTCTGACAGATCAAGTGAAGCGGCAGTGGTGCTAGTGTTGGTGGTGGCGGCAGGCGGGCGAGTAGTAACTTGAGAGGTGCCCGAAGCTGAGCTGGAGGAGTATGGTGTGTCAAGGTTCCAAGCAGAAGCTGTAGAAGATTGGGTGTCCTGTGTAAGCCAGTCAACTATGTCCTTAGAACTTTTCGAGTTCAGGGTACGTGGCCTCTGAACACTGGGCATTATTCTAGGGCCAAAGTTAATCACAGCACCACGACCACGACGGCCCCTGTGGGGTGGCCTGCCTCTGCCTGTCATTTGTTTTTAGATTAGTGGTACTATGCGTGCAAGCTACTGTGCCACCCGATATGAGTGGTGGGCAGTGGGCACAGTACACTCTGTGGGCCTGACACACACTGGCAGGCAACTGAAATTATATTACAGAGAAAAAATTGTTTCACTGTTTTAAATGCAAGCTACTGTGCCACCAGATATAAGTGGTGGGCACTGGCAGTGGGCACAGTACACTCTGTGGGCTTGACACACACTGGCAGGCAACTGCAATTATATTACAGAGAAAAAATTGTTTTACTGTTTTAAATGCAAGCTACTGTGCCACCAGATATGAGTGGTGGTCACTGGCAGTGGGCACAGTACACTCTGTGGGCCTGACACACACTGGCAGGCAACTGCAATTATATTACAGAGGAAAAAAAAAAAAAAGCAGACTGATGTACTAGCCCTAAAAAGGGCTTTTTGGGGTGCTGTCAGGACGCTCTCCTTACAGCAGATGAGTCTTTGAGGACTGGAGTGGACACAGAACACTGGCCTAGCTAATGCTTTCCCTATTAATTCAGCAGCAGCAGCACTCTCCCTGCTCTCACTAACACTGCAGCTTCAGAATGAATCTAAGATGGATGCTGTCCTTGCTTTTTGATAGGAGGTGGGAGGGTCTGGGAGGGAGGGTATGCTGATTGGCTGGAATGTGTCTGCTGACTGTGAGGTACTGGGTCAAAGTTTGCTCAATGATGCTCAAGCGATGTTCGCCGGGAACTGTTCGCCGGCGAATAGTTCGGGACCTCTCTATTCAGCAGTGAAGTTCCATTGTACTACAGCCATTTACAGGGTGTAGTAATAGGATATATACGTACATCCTATTAGCTGTTCTTCAGTGAATTGTGATTGTTATATTTAGGGGTGTATTAATAGGAAAAAGAATACATCTTATTAGCCGGTCTGCAGTGAACTGACATTGTTATACTGCCATAGTTCGGGTGTATTAATGGGAAAAATAAGTATGTGTTATAAGTAGAGATGAGCGAATCGAAGCTGAAGAAGTCGAATTAGTTCCGAATTTCTGGAAACATTTTATTCTGAACGAATGCGAATGTCCTCGAGCTTGGTGGTAACGAATCGCAATTTTTCCTAACATGGCGGCTAGCCGGCTACAATGGCGGCTAAAATGGCGGCTACACATGTGAGGACATGGGGCAATGAACTGTGGGAAGGCAGGATGACCCGTAATGCCATGCATGCAGCCAAACAGCAGCCAGCCAGCCCTGTGATTTCACAGCCCTGTAAATACGGCGGCCATCTTAGAGTCTGCCATTCACTATCGTACTTTGTTCAGGGACAGACGTGTATGCAGGCACTAGGGAGAGGGAAAGAAAAACTAATTGTTAAAAAAAAAAAAAAGGAAAGAAACGATTTACTAGTGCAAGGAAAGCATAGTGAGAGGAAAAATTTCACAGGCAGGGAGAGACATGTGCAGATGCTAGGGAGAGTCATAGGAAAATCCTCATTGTGAAAAAAAAGCGATTTACAAGTGCAGGGAAACATTACTTGGGGATCCAGATAGTCTCATAATATTGCTCTGTCATTCCAGCAATTAGTTATTGGGGTGCAGGTCACTTTTGCTGTTAACTGCGCTGATATCATTTAGTGGCCTATTTCAATACAGTACGATAAATATTTACGCAGGTCACTTTTGTTGTTATTTGCACTAAAAGTGTTTATTGCCATATTTCTAGAGAAAAAGAGAAAAATAGATTAAGTTGACATTTTCTGTTATTTGCGCTAAAAGTGTTTATTGCCATATTTCACTACAATACGAGATAAATAGACAGTTCAAATTTGGTGTTATTTGCGCTAAAAGCGTTTCTTGTCGTATTTCACTACAATACGAAAAAAATAGACGCAGTTCACATTTGGTGTTATTTGCGCTAAAAGTGTTTATTGCCATATTTCTAGCGAAAAAGAAAAAAATAAACAGTTCATATTTGGTGTTATTTGCGCTAAAAGCGTTTCTTGTCATATATCACTGCAATATGAGAAAAATAGACTCAGTTCACATTTGGTGTTATTTGCGGTAAAAGCGTTTATTGCCATATTTCTAGAGAAAAAGAGAAAAATAGACTAAGTTCATATTATATAGTATGAGACTGGCAATCCCTCGCATGGAAATAGAGCAATAGTAATAGTGTTGTTACACAATATTTAATTGGCAAAATATATTAAAATACAACATTACAATACAATATTAAAATGACAATTGCTGCAGCGGAAACAATATCAATCCCTAAAAATACCTAAAATCTAAAACTTGAATAAAAACTCAAAAAAAGTCCAAAAAGAAGGGGACCATACATCCTGAATGTGCAAAAATATTGCAAGCCAAAAGTGTCAGTCTATTCCTTATAATAGTATTGGCATTCCTTTCTTATATGCAATGTAACATGCAAAATCCATGCAAGGCACCTTTTCAAATATTCGGAATTGTCTGATATAAATATTCGATAAAGTATCCAATCGGACACCAAGTTTTTACTCACAGGTGAATGTCGATTATCCTGCAGTCCCAATATTCGATCCTTTTGATTTTTACTCACTGTATTTATTCACGTGGTTCTCAGTGATTAGCGTCCCACCTGGTTCGTTCGTCACTAGTCTCTCTCGATCGTTATCCACAAATCTCAGATCCGGTTATATGATCAGGGTGTAATATCGCGAGAGGTGAACTTATACTTGTACTGACCAGTTTAAATGGCTGAAATCGGGGTCTTTATCTTTGAAGCGCTCCAATTTCTTTGTATATCTCCGGATATTAATAGACGAACTTCCAGTGGGGGTCTCTTGTTGGGGATGTCTTTGAAAAGCACCAAACGCGTTTCGGGAATCTCCTTTCCCCTTCCTCAGTGGTGACATCCCAACTTACTATGATTCCTTTTATATCCCTTTTAAGATGCATGTAAGATCAGACCTGGAGTAAGGGATCTGCTCTGGAACACCAAAATCTGGTCTGGAACCAAAAAACGCATATGCGGTTTCCATGCGTTTTTTTTGGGGACACTGCGTTTTTTGCGGTATACTGTGCCCCATGGTCTAATTAGTCTAGTCTATAAAGGAAATAGTTCAGAAAGGTTGCTAAATGGTCAATTCATGACAAAATATAGCAATATGCCGATATCCTGTAACAAAAATCGATTCTAAGTGCTATACTGTGGATATTAATTTCATAAATAACATTACATAAGTATGAAACACTTGTATGTAATGTTGTTTATTGCAGCGGGGGCCATAGTTACTCGTAAAAATGTGTAGAGACTTACTTTTGTCGAGATGAATCAGGTGTGGATCAGCCAGGATTTCCACCCACCAATGCCTGATGCATCAGATTAGATCATCCATCTCCACACTATGTCACCGTGCCACTCTGTGGTATCATGCTGCTGCTGTTACTGCCATGTCCACACTATGTCACCATGCCACTCTGTGGCCTCCTGATGCTGCCATCTCCACACTATGTCACCGTGCCACTTTGTGGCTTCCTGATGCTGCCATGTCCACACTATGTCACCTTGCCACTCTGTATTATCATGCTGCTGCTGTTGCTGCCATCTCCACACTATGTCACCTTACCACCAGGGGCGTAACTAGAAGTTCACAGCAAATATTTGTAACGGCCCCTCCAGCGCGCTTCGCACCTCCCTTCTCCTGTGTAAACCCCACTCCTTTGGCACAGTGTAGCGGTATACTGTATATTGTGTGGCATAGTGTAGAGGTATACTGTATATTGTGTGGCACAGTGTAGAGGTATACTGTACATTGTGTGGCACAGTGTAGAGGTATACTGTAAATTGTGTGGAACAGTGTAGAGGTATACTGTATATTGTGTGGCACAGTGTAGAGGTATACTGTATATTGTGTGGCACAGTGTAGAGGTATACTGTACATTGTGTGGCACAGTGTACAGGTATACTGTATATTGTGTGGCACAGTGTAAAGGTATACTGTACATTGTGTGGCACAGTGGATGCTATATGTGTATAACATAAACATATTTCACATGAAAACTTACAGTTACTTGGCTTGGCCCTTGGGGATCTCGGACGCCACTTCAACACTTTGGTCGGGGGCTCGGCGGAGCTGATGATGTGCTTTATCCTAATGAGAAAGATTTCATAATAAGGATTTGGAGAAGGGGCAGAGGGATAGCAGAGCAGGGAGAGGCTGGTGCTGCCAATAGGGGGGTCATACCATGGGGGAGTAATAAAGCCCACTATAATGCCCCCCCCCCCCCAGTAGTAATAATTCTCCTTATAATGTGACAGTGCAAAACTACCCCCTTGTAATGCCCCCAGTTGAGCTAATTTCCCCATAGTGCCCCCATAATGTCCCAGTATAAAATACCCCTATATAGTGCCCCCAGTAAATTCCCCCATAGTGCTCCTCTCCCCCCTTCCTGCTAGTGCCCCCCATAATGTACCAGTATAAAATGCCCCATATATAGTGCCCCAGTAGATGCCCCTCAGTGTCCGGCCTCTGATAGGCTGCCGGTATAGTGTCCCCCATAATGCCCCCCAATAATGTGCCAGTAAGTGTCCCCATAGATGCCCCCCCATCATGTGCCAGTATCAAGTGCCTCTCTCCTCCCCCCCACATGTCCCAGTATCATAGTGCCATCCCCCCCCCCATGTGCCAGTATCAAGTGCCTCTCTCCTTCCCACCCCCCATGTGCCAGTATCATAGTGCCAAACCCCCCATGTGCCCGTATCAAGTGCCTCTCTCTTCCTCCCTCCCACATGTCCCAGTATCATAGTGCCATCTCCCCCCCCCCCCCAATGTGCCAGTATCAAGTGCCTCTCTCCTTCCCACCCCCCATGTGCCAGTATCATAGTGCCAAACCCCCCATGTGCCAGTATCAAGTGCCTCTCTCTTCCTCCCCCCCATGTCCCAAAAAAAGTGGCAGTATCAAGTGCCTTTCCCCCCCCCATGTGCCAGTATCATAGTGCCAAACCCACCCATGTGCCAGTATCAAGTGCCAAACCCCCCCATGCCAGTATCAAGTGCCTCTCTCCTCCCCCCATGTCCCAGTATCATAGTGCCACCCCCCCCCCATGTGCCAGTATCAGGTGCCAACCCCCCTCCCCCCCAGGTGCCAGTATCAGGTGACAACCCCCCTCCCCCCAGGTGTCAGGTGTCAGTATCAAGTGCCTCTCTCCCCCACCATGTGCCAGTATCAGGTGCCAACCCCCCCCAGGTGCCAATATCAGGTGCCTCTCTCCCCCCCATGTGCCAGTATCAGGTGCCAACCCCCCTCCCCCAGGTGTCAGTATCAAGTGCCTCTCTCCCCCCCCCCCCATGTCCCAGTATCATAGTGCCATCTCCCCCCCCACAAAAAAAGTGCCAGTATCAAGTGCCTCTCTCCCTCCTCCCCCCCATGTGCCAGTATCAGGTGCCTCTCTCCCCCCCTAATGTGCCAGTATCAGGTGCCAACCCCCCCTCCCCCCCCCCCAGGTGCCAGTATCAGGTGCCAACCCCTCTCCCCCCCATGTGCCAGTTTCAGGTGCCTCTCTCCCCCCCATGTGCCAGTATCAGGTACAACCCCCCAGGTGCCAGTATCAGGTGCCAACCCCCCTCCCCCCATGTGCCAGTATCAAGTGCCTCCCGCTCCCCACATGGCAGTAACAGTTGGGTATTAAAAAAAATAATAAACACTTACCTCCATGTCAGCGATGCGATGCAGCCTCTTCCTGTGTCCCGCCCTGTATGTCCATATATGGAGACAGTGCTTGTATTTCAGAAAAGTTTCTGCTGGGATTCGAATCCATGACCTTCTGTATCAGAGGTAAAGCATCTAACCACAAGACCATAAGAGCTGCCTTGCTGCTGACTGAAAAAAATATGAGACTTCTACTGTTATTTTTTCAATCAGTTGCAATGCAGCCTTTATGGCTGTGAGGGTAAATGCTTTGCCTCTGATACACTAATACATTGGAGGTTGTGGGTTCGAATCCCAGACACATCAGGAGACTTTAGGAGACAGTAAGATCACATTAGAGGGGGCCTGGTCCGCTGCCGCTGCTGTGAAGGGGCCCTGAACATTAAGACAAGAATCAATATTTAACTAACTTGAAAATAAACTGTCACACACGCATCCCGGGCCCCGAAGCAGCTGCTTCCCCTGCTTCCCCGGTAGTTACGCCACTGCTTACCACTTTGTGGTATCATGCTGCTGTTGCTACCATCTCCACACTATGTCACCTTGCCACTTTGTGGCCTCCTGATGCTGTCATGTCCACACTATGTCACCTTGCCACTTTGTGGTATCATGCTGCTGCTGCAGCTGTTGCTGCCATCTCCACACTATGTCACCTTGCCACCCTGTGGCCTCCTGATGCAACCATGTCCATACTATGTCACCATGCCACTCTGTGGTAACATGCTGCTGCTGTTGCTGCCATCTTGCCACTCTGTGGCCTCCTGATGCTGCCATCTCCACACTATGTCACCGTGCCACTCTGTGGCCTAATCATACTGCTGCTGTCACCTCCACACTTTGTCATTGTGCCACTCTGTGGCCTCCTGATGCTGCCACCTCCAGACCCTGTCATTGTGCCACTTGGTAGTCTCCTCATGCTGCTTCCACCTCACCACTATGTCATAAGGCCACTCTGTGGACTTCTCATGCTGTTACTACCCTCCCCACTCAATGACGGGGTCGCTATTGTCCTTGTTTGGCCTTCTTGAAATCACCATTTATTTGACGCTTCTTCTTGACGCTAACATGGACCTGTAAGGCTGAGTTAATACTTATTTGGTCAGTTTTGGCCTGTAACTGCCCAAATAAGTGAAATGTGCAGTGATTCTAATAGCGGCACTTGTCGTCTATTTCACTACCACAGCACACTCCCTATGCCTGCTACTGCAAGGCACAGTGTTCTACACCCATATAAAGGCTCTATGCAGACCGTAAATAGCAGTTTTTCATCACGATTTGTCGCAAATATATTCGGATTGAAGCAAATTTTATTCTGAAAATTCGGCGAACTGGCCGAATCGAATTTTTGGGAAATTCGCTCATCTCTAGTTATTAGCCGTTCTGCGGTGAATTTACATTGTCATACAGACATTGTTGCGCTGTATTAATAGCAAAAATAAGTATGTGTTATTAGCCGTTCTGCAGTGAATTTACATTGTCCTTCAGTGGTGAAATTTGTTTGTTTGTGCCTTTTTGGGGAAAATTGATGGCTGATTTTAGACTTCCTTTTTCTGTACGGACCAAATTATGTTGATTAGCCATTCATTGGGGAATTTTTTAGTGAAACAGCCTTTTTGGGGAAAATTGATGGTTGATTGTAGACTTCCTTTTGCTGTATGGACCGAATTACGTCGATTAGCCATTCGTTGGGGAATTTATTTATTTTTTGAAACAGCCTTTTTTGGGAAAATTGGTCGGTAGCTGTAACTATGGTCAAGGACAATATATGTCCTTTCCAGCCCACTGGGTAAATGTGGTTCCTGCCCAGCCACACCAGCAACTTGGTCAGGTGACGCCGCTTCCGCCTCCACGTTCTCACGCTGTTGGTCCTGCGACAATGTCCGCCTCTACCTCGTCATCCTCCACCATGTCCTCAGCCTCCACTGCAGGGACAATTGAATACTGATAGATTACTGCTCCACAAACAGGATCCGTTTTTTGGGGGTTATTGTTCTGACGGATAAGACAGTAAGGAAGGGCAAAATAATCAGTGACATCAACACAAACTTACCGCTGACACCCTCTCCACCCTGTCGGGGGCTCTACTTGTATAAGCATTTAATAGAACAGGTTCTGTAGGCATCTATGTGGAATCCGCTGATGACGGTGTAAAAGGAGTGCACTTCTTCTTGGCCCTAACATCGACCTGTAAGGCTGAGTTCATACTTAAGTTATTTCGTCAGTTTTGGCCCCGTGACTGCCCAAATAAGTGAAGTGTGCAGTGATTCTAAGAGCGACGCTTGTCATCTGCATGTCATATTGACTCACAGTATAATATCACTACCACAGCAGTTTTTAACGCAGTTTGACGCGAATACATTTGAATCGAACCACATTTTTTGATAATTTTGCTCATCTCGACCTTCCATAGTGAATATTAAAATTTCAATTTAATAAGAGGCTTCTTGTGTTCTAAATGAATCCACAACCTTAGGCCTCATGCACACGGCTGTTGTTTGGGTCCGCATCCGAGCCACTGTTTTGGCGGCTCGGATGCGGACCAATTCACTTCAATGGGGCCGCAAAAGATGTGGACAGCACTTCGTGTGCTGTCCGCATCCGTTGCTCCGTTCCGCGGCCCCGCTAAAAAAATATAACATGTCCTATTCATGTCCGCGCTTTGCGGACATGAATAGGCATTTATATTGACGGCCGCCTGTTCCATTCCTCAAATTGCGGAAGGCACACGGACGGCTTCCGTTTTTTGCAGATCTGCAGTTTGCGGACCGCAAAAAACGGCACAGTCGTGTGCATGTGGCCTTACTTAGATTTGTGTTTACCCTCCTGTGAATGCTAGAGAGCATAGTGGGTCTGAGTGGGTATTTGTGAGTTACCTAGTTCAAGCTGTCTTGTTGGCCTAATATAACAAGTGGTGGCAGCTAATATCTCTTAGTTGTGAATGTCAGATAACTGAGGGGTGAAGATTTTAAGTAACCCTGTGGCTCAAAGTAGCAGAGTTGGAAGTTGATGCTAAAATCTGGGTGACCCTTTAAGCTTACATCCTGACTGTAAGTCATGATCCTGACAGGCCTTATAATAAAATGTCTAGGAAATGGAAGAGTGCAAAATGAAAGATCCAAGCCTCGTCCCACAGAATGTGGGTAGCAGCATCAGCCAGCCATCCAGTAGTAGTATTATTAGTAGTAGGCCATAGTTCTCCCATGCTTTTAAAAAGCCCTAAACTATTATAAACCCCTTCCCAACATATGATGTAATAGTATGTCATGGCGGCAGGTGCGTTTCTGCATTTTGACATACTATTACGTCATGGTGATCGGGCGGGCAACGGAGCGGAGCCCGGCAGTCCCTGGTAGCAGGGACCCGGCTGTATCTGCCGGCATCGCTGTATAAGCTGATGCTGGCGGATTAACCCCTTCTATGCCGCGATCAGCGCTGACTGCGGCATAGAAGGGATTTAGGGCATGTGAGGGATCCCATTGGGTCCCCGCTTTGCTGTGGCAAGGGCCCGATGCCATGCAGAGGCTGCCCAATGCCTTGCATGGCATCGGGACCTGCCTTCTACGGGTGCCCAGGAGATCCAGCCTCAGGCTGGGTCTCCTAGGCAACCTGTTAGTGTATTACTCAGTGTAATACACTAACAGGCAATGCATTACAATACAGATGTATTGTAATGCATTGCAAAGGGGATCAGACCCAACAAAAGTAAAGTCCCAGAGTGGGACAGAAATAAAGTTTAAAAAAAAGTTTCAAAAAGAGTTTTTAATAAAAAAAGAAGTTTCAAGTAAAAAAATGAAAAAAACACCCCTTTCCCCTGATTTTATAGAAAAAGAAAGAAGAAAAAAAAAGAAAACACACACATATGAGATATCGCCGCGTCAGTAACGACTGGCTCTATAAATATATATGACATGATCCACCCCGTCCGATAAACACCATAAAAAAATGTAATAAGAAATGTTTTTAAAAAAAGACACTTTTGTCACCTTACATCACAAAAATTGCAACACGGAGAATCAGAACATGGAGATACTAAAACATCATTTTTTTTTTCAAAAATGCAATTATTGTGCTTAAGTAAAAAAAAATATAAAAAGTATACATATTAGGTATCGCCGTGTCTGTAACAACCAGCTCTATAAAAATATCACATGACTTAACCCCTCAAGTGAACACCGTAAAAAAATAAAATCAATGCCAAAAAACATCATTTAACCCCTTAAGGACCAGGCTCAATTTCACCTTAAGGACCAGGCCATTTTTTGCAAATCTGACCAGTGTCCCTTTATGTGTGAATAACTTTAAAACACTTTTACTTATCCAGGCAATTCTGAGATTGTTTTTTCGTCACATATTGTACCTCATGACACTGGTGAAATGGAGTCAAAAAATAAATTTTTATTTATGAAAAAAATCTAATTTACCAAAAAATTAAAAAAATTTGCTAATTTCCAAAAATGTATATTTCTCTACTTCTATAATACATACTAATACCTCCAAAAATAGTTAATAATTTACATTCCCCATATGTTTACTTCATGTATGGATCATTTTCTGAATGCCATTTTATTTTTGGGGGACGTTAGAAGTCTTAGAAGTTTAGAAGCAAATCTTGAAATTTTTCCGAAAATTTCTAAAACCCACTTTTTCAGGACCAGTCACTTTGTAAAGCTTACATAATAGAAACCACTCAAAAATGACCCCATTTTACAAACTACACCCCACAAGGTATTCAAAACTGATTTCACAAACTTTGCTAACCCTTTAGGTGTTCCACAAGAATGAATGGAAAATAGAGATAAAATTTCACTTTTTTGGCAGATTTTCCATTTTAATAAATTTTTTCCAGTTACAAAGCAAGGGTTAACAGCCAAACAAAACTCAATATTTATGGCCCTGATTCTGTAGTTTACAGAAACACCCCATATGAGGTCATAAACTGCTGTACGGGCACACGGCAGGGCGCAGAAGGAAAGGAATTCTATACGGTTTTTGGAAGGCAGATTTTGCTGGACTGTTTTTTTGACACTTTGTCCCATTTGAAGCCCCCCTGATGCACCCCTAGAGAAAAAACTCCAAAAAAGTGACCCCATTTTGGAAACTACGGGATAGGGTGGCAGTTTTGTTGGTACTATTTTAGGGTACATATGATTTCTGGTTGCTCTATATTACACTTTTTGTGAGGAAAGGTAACAAGAAATGTTTTGGCACAGTTTTTATTTTTTGTTATTTACAACATTGATCTGACAGGTTAGATCATGTGGTATTTTTATAGAGCAGGTCGTCACGGACGTGACAATACCAAATATGGCTTTTTTTGGCTGTGTGTTTCAGTTTTACATAACAAAGCATAAAAATAAAAAAATTCTCCACATTCTGAAAGCCATATTATTATATTTTTTTTGGGCGACTTTCTTGTGTAGGGGCTCATTTTTTTTCAGGATGAGATCATGTTTTAGTGTCTACATAGTCTGAGAGCCATAGTTTTTTCAGTTTGTGGGCGATTATATTGGGTGTGGTATGATTTTAGCGGGATGAGATGTCGGTTTGATTGGCACTATTTTTGTCATGACCTGCTGTCACGGCTGGGGATGGGGGAAATCCTCAGCCGTGCGTGCCAGATGATGTTATGGCTGCTCAACCGGGAGAACAGGAAAGGGAGCAGGTCACCTCCTAACAGCGTCCCTACCCTGACCCTAACGCCTAACTGCATGGGCCGACCTTAAAGGTAGGAGGACCCATGCGCAGGAACCTCGGATCCCTAACTCACCCTCCGTCCGGTCCCTGCGCTAGGAGTCAGGGTAAGACGACCTACTCCTCCTAGGCACGGAGGAGCAGGAGTCTCACTGGCCAAGCTGTTGGGAAAAGGGGAACAAATGCAAGCCTATGTATATGGCAGGTGCTGCACTAGTTCCAGCCACCTGCCACAGCCCTGCTGACTGGATCCGTGTGCAGCAAAGCTGAAGTCCACAAATAGCAAACAGAAGTCAGCACAAACTCATCCACACACCGGAACCCAGATACATGGCAGCACTGAATAATACAGGAAAACATAAACCGAACATCACACAGACTTAGCTAAACTTAAACTTAAACCTATGACCACAGTGGTGGCTCTCACAGGCGGATAGAAAAGACAGGAGGCTGCTCCAGCTAGCAAGACTGAAACAACCTCCTGAGCCCTGCTAAAGAGAGGGTCTATATAGGCCCAAGTGGCCACACCCAAGGGTTGGACACACCCAGTGACATCACACACACACTGGGAAGGAAGTTAACCCTTCCAGTACCACAGAAGGGAAAGACACATAAAGGGGAAGTGCACACAATACATAATACACCGTGCACACAACACACACACCTAACATAAAGAAAGTCAGGTGAGACCGCATGCCAGGGCAGCAAGTTGCCTTGCGACGCTCAGGCTGCTCTGCTGCTAAATACAACACTAGTTGCCCGCGGCAACCACAAGTGAGGCCACAAACAAGCGGCCCTCACCCGTGGTTGAACACCCATACAAAACCACAGGCAACTGCATGCGGTAAGGAAGTCACGGTCATGGGCATGGCCGTGACACCTGCTCAGGCTATGTGCGGAGGTCTGACAGGTTAGCAGCACATGTGTAGCCTTTTGTTTTTGTTTTTGAGTTCAGCTATATCCGCCACCCTTCAGGTGCACTGGGTGGGGTCGTTGGTTAGAGTTTAAATTACGCCCACTCCCAGTGTCCTGTGCAGGTTATAGCTTCTGTCTGGCTCAGAGGAAGGAAGGAGGATTTGCTGTTCCTGCTCGGAAAAAGATAAGTTGGTTTTGTTTTCTTGTGGTTGTCTGTCTAGGCTGTTAGAGAGACGTCGGCCCCCTCCAGGTCTGAGGGAGCAGGCTGCCTCTTTCCCCCATTCACCATCTTAGAGATTTTAGGGAATTTTCAGCCTAGGCACGGGCACACGTTTATTCCCACCTTCAGGGTTTGAACGTGGGCTTAGAAGTCTAGGGAGAGCTGGTAGGGATTGTCAGGAGGTGACCTTTATCCCCAGCTTCTTGCCTAGACACTTGTTTGTTGATATTCTGTGTATCTTGTATCCTGTCCGTCGTGACATTATAACCCGCCAATACTTTAACTGCCATCTCTCAGCTGTTTTGAGATGGAGTCAATTGATGCACTAGTTGATCGCATGCAGGGATTATCCCTAGAGGTTGCGGATCTGCGTAATTCGGTCACACGTGTCAGAATGCTCTGGCATCAGGTGCGATAGGAGGAAGTCAAATTTATGGGGAGCCTAAAGTCGCTCTCCCTGATAGATTTGCAGGGGGTGTGGATGACTTTATCTGCTTTAAAGAGTCATGCAAGTTGTATTTTCGGCTGCGTCCATCTTCGTCTGCTGATGAGAGTCAGAGGGTAGGGATAATCATTTCCCTGCTTAAAGGGGACACGCAATCCTGTGCCTTTTCTCTGCCGTTCGGTTCTCTGGCCCTCCGGTCGGTGGTAGAATTTTTTAAAGCCTTGGGATTAATTTATGATGATCCAGATCGGGTCTCGATGGCAGAATCTAAATTGCATAATTTATTGCAGGGTGAACATACTGCAGAGGCTTACTGCATTGAGTTTAGGAGATGGGCTACCAAGTCAGAGTGGAATGACCCCGCGTTACGTAGTCAGTTTTTTTCAGGGGTTATCTGAGAGATTAAAAGATTTTCATGAGTACCCGGATACATTGGAGAATGCTATGTCTTTGGCAGTACGGTTAGCTAGACGTATTAGAGAGAGGTGTAAGGTTCCCTCCGCGCAAGGGATCCCTTTTGTGAGTGGTTTCGTCTAACCTGCTCCCCAGGGTGATATGACATGTAACTCTGGGGTAGGGGAGGAACCCATGCAGCTGGGTCAGGTATATTTTCGTTCTGGTAGTAGGAACTTTAGGAGGTTGCATAAACTATGTTATTACTGCAGAAAAAGTGGTCATTTTATTTTTGCTTGTCCTTTTGTGAAACCGCATGTTGATAAGAAAGAATCACAAAGAGGTTTACTTAAAGGAAAAAAAAAACATCCCTGACTCTTGGTAGTGTGAATGGAGTGGTGGAGCAAGCATGTATGCAAGCTCCCTGTAATACTCATTTTCTCCTTCCAGCTATGGTGGCGCTAGACTCAAGAATTTTGGTTGCAGTATTCATTGACTGTGGTGCTGGGGTAAACCTTATTGATTTTACTTTTCTTTAAAATCTGGGTCTAAGTACTTGCACTTTAGAAAGAGAGATGCCGGTTTTCGCAATTGATTCTTCCCCTCTTTATCAAAGGAGTCTCACTCATATTGCTCATGGTATTCTGTTAAGGGTGGGTGATTCACATGTTGAGATCATGTCTTGTTTTGTCATGAAGGACTTGCTTCTAAAGTCTTAGGGTTACCGTGGTTGACAAAACATAACCCAATTATAGATTGGCAAGCAAGACAGATCATTTGTTGGAGTGAATTTTGTTCGGACAATTGTCTTGGCACATCTATCTCTGGTGTGTCTACTAGGCTTTACCTCAGTATCTCTCAGATTTTGCGGATGTCTTTTCGGATGGTGGGGCTCAGGAATTGCCCCCTCATCATGACTATGATTGTCCAGTTAATTTCATCCCAGGGGCTAAGTTGCCAAAGTCTCGGCTTTACAATCTTTCTCAGCCTGAAAAAGAGGTCATGCGGAAGTATATTGCCGAGAGTTTGGCAAAAGGTCACATTAGGCCATCTAAGTCTCCAGTGGCAGTGGGTTTATTCTTTGTAAAGAAAAAGGATGGATCGCTGAGACCTTGTTTGGATTTCCGGGAATTGAATCGTATTACGGTCCGTGATCCGCATCCCCTTCCTTTGATCTTCGATCTTTTTGATCAGTTTGTTGGAGCTAAGGTGTTCTCCAAGTTTGATTTAAGAGTGGCCTACAATCTGATCAGAATCAAGGACGGGGATGAGTGGAAAACGGCCTTCAACACGCACGAGGGTCATTTCGAGAATCTGGTTATGCCTTTTGGGTTAACTAACGCGCCAGCGGTATTTCAGCGATTCGTCAATGACATTTTCCATCATTTTGTGGGGAGGTTCGTGGTAGTTTACTTGGATGACATTCTAATTTACTCTCCTGATCTGAAGACCCATCAGGATCATGTGAGACAGGTTTTGACGATCCTTCGGGAGAATAAATTATATGCCAAATTGGAGAAATGTGTGTTTTCCGTGCAGGAGCTTCCGTTTCTGGGATATCTGCTTTCTGACTCTGGTTTTCGTATGGACCCCGAAAAGGTCCGGGCAGTTCTGGAATGGGACCGACCGGAGAATCAGAAAGCTTTGATGCGGTTTTTGGGGTTTACTAATTATTATAGAAAATTTATCTTGAACTATTCTCTGACCGCGGGGATCAGAAACTTCCAAAAGCGCTGCAAACCGCAGGTCTGAATTGACCTGCGGTTTGCAGCGATCGCCGATATGGGGGGAGGTCACAGCACCCCCTCTCGGCATTATCACAGAGGGCCTGCTGAATGATTTCAGCAGGCACTCTGTTCCGATCACCGCCCGCCGTTGATCGGAAATACACAGGACGTACCTGTACGCCCTGTGTCCCTAAGTACTCGGACATCAAGGCGTACAGGTACACCCTGTGTCCGTAAAAGGTTAAAGTGCCACATCAAGTGATCAAAATGGTGTATGCCCCCCAAAATCAATCAATAAAACCGTCATCTCATCTCATCATTTTTTTGATCTAAGACAATCGGTAAAAAAAAGAAAAGAAACTATGGCTCTCAGACTATGGAGACACTAAAACATCATCTTTTTTGTTTCAAAAATGCTATTATTGTGTAAAACTTAAATAAATAAGAAAAAGTATACATATTAGGTACTGCTACGTCCGTAACGACCTGCTCTATAAAAATATCACATGATCTAACCCCTCAGGTGAATGCTGTAAAATTAAATAAATAAAAACTTTTTTGGTCACCTTGCCTCCTAAAGTGTAATAATGAATGATCAAAAAATCATATGTACCCAAAAATGGTACCAATAAAAATGTCAACTCTTCCTGCAAAAAATTAGCCCCAGCACAAGACAATTGGCAGAAAAATAAAAAAATATGTTTTGTTTACTTGGGATTTGATGACTCCGCGCCCAAAGACATACCCAAGGTATTTAGTCTCCTCTAACCCTATCGCACATTTCTTTGGGTTAGTTGTTAGTCCCGCCTTTCGAAGGGAGTCCACTACGGCCTGTACTTTGGGCAGGTGACTTTCCCAGTCGGTACTGTGAATGATAATATCGTCCAGGTAGGCCGAGGCGTACCGCCGATGTGGACAAAGTACAATATCCATTAGACGTTGAAAAGTGGGGGCGGGGGTGCCATGCAGGCCAAAGGGTAATACCTTATATTGGTACAGCCCCTCTAGTTTGATGAAGGCAGTTTTCTCTTTGGCAGCCTCCGTCAAGGGTACCTGCCAGTACCCTTTGGTGAGGTCCAGAACAGAAAAATACCTGGCTTGGCCTAACCTCTCAATAAGTTCATCTACCCGAGGCATGGGGTATGCATCGAATTTTGATATTTTGTTCAACTTCCGAAAATCATTAAAAAAATCGTAACGTCCCGTCTGGCTTTGGAATTTAGACTATAGGACTGGCCCACTCACTTTTAGACTCCTTAATGACATCTAGCCGCAGCATATGCTGCACTTCCTCCGAGATGGCTTGTCGCCGAGCCTCAGGTACCCGGTATATCTTTAACCAGACTTTTGTCTGAGGCTCTGTGACAATGTCATGTTGGATTGCGGAAGTGAGTCCAGGGAGGTCCGAGAACACATCCGTGTTCCGACTAATGAACTCCCTGGTCTCCTGAGACTTTTTAGAGGAGAGGCTGTCAGCAATTTTTATTGTGGCAACCGCTTCCCTTGCATCAGACAGAGGAGCCAGAACCTCTTCCCCTAGCAAGCCCGGCCGCGGGCTGTTTTCAATACAAGTGTCCCTATCTTTCCAAGTTTTTAGTAAATTAACATGGTACACTTGCTCTGGCTTTCGCCTCCCTGGCTGATGTACCTTATGATTTACCTCTCCAATTTTTTCCCGTACCTCGTAGCGTCCCTGCCATCTAGCCAGGAACTTACTGTCCACGGTCGGTACCAGAACCAAAACCCGATCACCTGGGTTAAAGATCCGGTCCCGAGCCTGCCGATTATAGATCTGACTCTGGGTTCGCTGAGCGTCCTCCATATGCTCCCTGACAAGAGGCAAAACGGTCTCTATCCGCTGTTGCATCTTGACAACATTTTCCAGGACACTTTTATGTGGAGTGGGTTGCTGTTCCCACGTCTCTTTGGCTACGTCCAACAGACCACGAGGATGTCGGCCATAAAGCAATTCGAAGGGCAAGAAGCCAGTAGAAGCCTGGGGCACCTCTCGCACAGCGAACATGAGATAGGGCAGAAGAAGTTCCCAATCCTTCCCATCCTTAGACACCACCCTTTTTAACATGGTTTTTAGAGTTTTATTAAACCTTTTAACCAGATCGTCCGTTTGCGGATGGTATACGGACGTCCGTAACTGTCTGATATGTAGTAACTTCCAGAGTTTCCTCATCACCTTGGACCTAAAAGGGGTCCCCTAGTCAGTCAGAACCTCTTTAGGTAGCCCCACTCGGGAGAACATCTCCATTAGCTTCTTAGCTATAAGCTTCGCTGATGTATGTTGCAGTGGAACCGCCTCCGGGTACCGAGTGGCGTAATCAAGGACAACCAAGATGTATTGGTGTCCCCTAGCGGACTTCGGTACTGGGCCTATTAGATCCATAGCGATTCGCTCAAACGGTACCTCGATGATCGGGAGAGGTACCAAGGGACTGCGGAAAAGGTGCTGAGTGCTAGTTGCCTGGCAGGTCGGGCAAGACTTACAGAACTCGTCCACCTCCTTAAACACACTGGGCCAGTAAAACCGTTGTAGTATCTGGTCCTGTGTTTTCTGCATTCCCAGATGACCCCCGAGAACATGCTGGTGGGCTAACTCTTACACGAGTTTGCGATAAGCCTGGGGCACCACCAACTGTTCAATGGATTCACCTCGCAGCTGGTTTACACGATACAACATACCCTGATAAACCACAAAACGGGGGAACACCCTCTCTGCCCCTGGTTGTTGTGGTTCACCATCTACCATTAATACATTTTCCCAGGCTCGGGATAGGCTGGGATCTCGGTGTTGTGCAGTACCGAAATTATCCCCGGAGACATTGAGGTCTGCCAGCTCAGGACCTGGTGGCAAGTCCTCCAGGTCTCCCACCATTACACTTAGTGGGGTTGTCTCCTCCTCTTCCACTGAAATGCCAGTCACCCCTACCGCTGGCCCTTCGGACTCAGGTTCCCAGGTTTCTGATCTCCCTACTTAAGCCGGGCCACTCTGCTAGTGTTACACCTGTCTCATGGGTATCAGTCACTCTCGGAACAGGCCACAGTGCCGGGAAGCCCGGGAAGTCTCTCCTTATTATAAGTTCATAGTGTAGAAAGGGTTGCGACAGCCACCTCGTGGGTCCACCCACCGTGGACAGAGACAACATAGCAGTAGGATAGTCTTTTAATCCCCATGTATACACATGACTCCCACTTTATGGCCAGTATACTCATGACTCCGTACCAGGGGAGCCCTTACCATTGTCACCAGACTCCCGAGTGCAACAGAGCCTCCGCTGGAGTGTCTCCCACCTCCACCTGGCACAGGTGATTCAGTGACTCCGGAGCACCTACTGCACACAGTTTCCTGGCATACAATGATTGACGGAAGCCATAGTTCGTGTCCATGGCTTCCCCCTGATGTGGACAGTCAGCTCAAACATGGCCAGGCTCCCGACACCGCCAGCAGATTATTGGAGTGGGGTCCACAGGGGTTACATCCCAGGCAGGTTTGGTGGGCACCAGTCGCCGGGTCCAGGGTGGAGTTACGGGATTTGACTACCCCCCTCCTAAAAGAACCCCCCTGCAAGTTCCAAGTCGCCTCATAGCGCTCCATCAAGTTGACCATCTCAAGTGCATTACCTGGAGAGACCTGGCCAATCCATTGCTGGAAAGGGGGTGGCAGAGCCCTCCAGAACATATCTGCTAACAACCGGTCCAGCAAAGCAGTGGGGCTCAGCACGTCAGGCTGTAGCCACTTTTACAAAAGTTTGAGCAGGTTATAATACTGAGGTATCAGGGGCTCAGCCGGGTTGAACCCCCACTGATGCACCCGCTGGGCCCGGACCAGCACATTCACCCCCAGTCTTGCCAAAATCTCACCCTTTACCTTTGGGTAGTCAGCCGCTTCATCGTCCGGCAAGTCGAAATACACCCGCTGAGACTCTGATGCCAGGAAAGGAGCAACGACCTCAGCCCACTGGTCCTGGGGCAGCCTTTCCCTGGTGGCCACATACATCGCCAGGTAGGTTTTGATGTCTTCTGTGGGTGTCATCTTAGTGATCGCTGCACGGACTGCTTTCCAGGCATCGTGGACGCTTGGGGTTGCTCCAGCTGTCTGCAAAGCCATCATGTCTTGTAGCAGCAACTGGTTGGTCTCTTGCTGCTGCTTGTTAGCCTCTCGCTGGTGCAGGTTGGTCTCTCGCTGCTGCAAATTAGCCTCCATGAGCGCCATCACAACAGCCTCCATTTTGTCGTGTGACACAGGTTTGAATTAAGCTGGTTTGATAACTGACATACAACCGTGCCCAAAAATGCAAACCAAAAATATTTCGTCGTTCACGCTAGCCTCACTGCGCTTGCCCGTTCCAAGCCGCCAATTGTAGGTATTTGCTCTGGTAGGCAGGGTAAGCGGACGCAGTACAGAGGCAAGAACACGGTAGTAAAGCAAAAGTTCAGTGTTTATTCACACAAAAGGAAAAAAGGAAATCAAACACTTTGCAGAGTCCTGGTGTTAATTCACACAGCACAGAAGTCCACAGAACAAAGATGTCACCTGGCAGGCTGATTTATCCACAGCAGTTCACAGCCGTCACAGCAGGCTTTAGGGTGCCTGATTCCCAGCGTGTGGCTCTCCAGCACGGTACCAAACTTTAGGTCCCAGCAGAGCCTGATAGAGCTCCACTGTCAGATGGAGGATCAATTCCACCCAGCTGAGACTGTTAGCCGGGTTTTTTTAGCCCAGCCCAAAACCTTGACTAGAAACGTGGGGAACAGCCACCCACCCTGCTCTTTGGCTGCTCCCAATAAGAACCCGCCCGGATCGGCTTTACAGCCATACTAAGTAAAACACTAAAGCACTAGCTGCTACTGACACACAAAATTAACGGTTCTTATCTCACCGATACCAGGAATCTCAGCGACACGTACCTTCCGTCAATGACGGACCCTTGCACCCTCCAACACCCCCGACAAAAAAACTGATTGAAGCAGGGGTGTTATATACCAATAATATACTTTCTATATAGTGCATTTATGTAGTGCAGCATTTGTTTGCTGTATTGCTGCGTTACCACATATACACAGAGTGACAAACACTATTGGAACAAATAACACAATAGGACAAAGGGACAAATAAACCAAGACATTTATTATAGTCTCAGAGCAGAGTTAACCCTTATTGCGTTTATGGATTCACACCATGCTACTTTAATGGGGAATACAAAAAATGTGGCCGATAAACTCAACCAAAAATTCATGGTTTCTAGTTCCCTCTAACCCAAATAGGTCAGAGTGGGGGTCTCCATAGTCCTGTGTACAAAGCCTGTAGGAAGGAGGCTAGGCCTCAGGCTTCTACTGCAGACACAGTGATGGTTCAGTCCGTCACTTGTCTGGCAGAAAGCCAACACATCACATCACCCAAAGAACATCATCCCCACAATGAAACATTGTGGTGGCAGCATCATGCTGTGGGGATGTTTTCGAGCAGCCGGGACTGGGAAACTGGTCAGAGCTGAGGGAAAGATGTGCGTGATTTGAGGGTAAGACGGAGGTTCAGCTTCCAGCAGGACAATGACACCCAACACACTGCTGAAGCAACACTTGAGTGGTTTAAGGGGAAACATATAAATGTGTTGGAATGGCCTAGTCAAAGCCCAGATCTCAATCCAATAGAAAATCTGTGTTCAGACTTAAAGATTGCTGTTCACAATCACAAGAGCAAACCATCAAATTTGAAGGAGTAGAATCGGTAATGCAAGGAGGAATGGGCAAAAACGCCTGTGGTAAGATGTGGCAACTGCTCGTAGAGACTTATCCAAAGCAACTTGGAGCTGTAATTGCCGCAAAAGGTGGCTCTACTAAGTATTGACTTTAGGGGGGTGAATAGTTATGCACATTGACCTTTTCTGTTATTGTGTCCTATTAGTTGTTTGCTTCACAATTAACCTATTTAAAAGAAGGCCTAAGTTGTGGGCATGTTCTACAAATTACATGATGGAAATCCTCAAACAATCCATGTTAATTCCAGGTGGTTCGGCAACAAATAAAAGAACAAACTCAAGGGAGGTGAATACTTTTGCTTAGCACTGTATACATTACAGAGTGTTGGCAAAACATACAAAAGTTATTTACGTATGTACCTGGGGATTTTTCGCCCCGCAGTCTTTTAATGAAATGGGGCTGCCTTCTCTTCATGTCTGACCATTTCTTTATAATGGCCAGACGCCGGTGTTTGCGACCCATTTTCCTCCACATTTCATAGGCCAACTCCCGCACAATCCTTTGTTTCTCGGCGTTGGATCGGGTGCGGTCGTAGCCCCGAAGCAACATCCGCTGCAAGAGAAAAATGCAAATAATTTACTCAAGTAAACTGCAAAAAGTATTTAATGCTTTGAGGTGGAAATATTAGAATTAGGCCGCATGCACCGCCAGTATTTGATGGTTCATTTACAGTTACCCAGGCTGCATCCCGGGGAGACGAACCAGCTGTACACCCCATACTGTACCGTCACTTCACTAGACAGGTACATCTCTGCTTAGCTGGACAATATCTGATAGCTCAGACCCCACCCACATACAGTCGTAATACAATCCCATCTTCTAACCGTAACAGTAAGGCTGCATGCACACGGGCGTGTTTTTTCAAAACTACGGACCGTACAAACCCGTCCTGATGTTCTGCAGAGTGGACAAGCGCACGGCGTCATTGGTTGCTATGATGACGTGCGCTTCCAGGCCACCATCGCTGTACTGTGATACACTTGTATGATCTATACAAGTGTATTACTGTATAGTGGTGGCGGCAAGAAACGCACGGCGACATAGTGAGTTAGCATTAGCAACCAATGACGCCGTGCGCTCGGACACTCTGCAGGGTAACCTAACATAGTAGGTGTGATGTCACAGGAATACTTAATGCAACAATTACTAATATCTAGTGAGACATTATAAAATAGGAAGTTTGGCGCACTTAAGAAAAATCTGAATCGCAGAAGGTCGCACTGGCGATTTTTTTATAACACTCTTTATTCATATAAAGCGATTGTGCAGGTGAAATGTAATCAAATACACTACTTTAATGTAAGATTACTTTCAGTCACCAGGAGTTCTTCCTTTTCCTCGTTGAACTTCACTCCAACCATCGCATCCATCTATTTGCTAGTCGGTGTAAACCAGTTCCTGTACCTTCAGAACGCATGTGCTCTTGCGATTAATACTTTGCAGAAATTTCGCCGATAAAAAAAAAATGCTTGTAGATCGTAAAATCGCTTAATACTTCTGGTATGTCAGTATCCATGTTGTGGCACTATGTGTGCGCATTTACTAAGTATTTTGTGGCAGCAAATATGACCTGGAGGTTTCTCATGTTTGCATGCCATTAAAATGAATGGGACCCGCCGCGAACCTGCTGTTCGCAAACATTTGAGCGAGTTCGAGCAATCGCGTCCGCGAACCATCCCATCTGATGTTCGTCCATCACTAGCTGTCAACTCATAAGTCACGGTAAGCCCAACACTCACCCATGGACGACTGCCTTAAGTGGGAGCAAGACCATGAGAACCCACAAAGCCGCACTCCCGGAGCTCCCCGTCCTGCCTCTTCTCCTTCTCCTCTCTCCTCCCAGTTTTCCTCCACTCCACCTTCCACCGTGCCCTCGTCGCATTCATCTGGCAAAAGGCAGGCTTCCTTGCCCCAAATGTTCGAGTGAAAAAAGATGATGACGCCGGATAACCCTCTTGCCCAACGGCTGACCGCTGGCTTGTCAGAACTGCTAGCCCGCCAACTACTGCCATATAAACTGGTGCTACTGCCATATAAACTGGTGGACTCGGAGGCCTTTAGAAAATTTGTGGCCATTGGCACACCGCAATGGAAGGTCCCCGGAAGGAAACATCCTAGAGCTATATGGTCACGTTCAGCGGCAAGTGAATGTATCTCTGGCACAGTGTCGGTGCCAAGATACATTTGACCACAGACATGTGGTCTAGCAAACATGGGCAGGGAAGGTACATAACTTTTACTGCCCACTGGGTGAACCTTCTGATGACCGTCAAGCATGGAACCCATGGCACCCGTGTAAATTTGGTGTTACCGCCACAGATTGCATGCAGGCCTGCCTCTTCTTCTCCTCCTCCTACTCCATCCTCCCTCTCCTCCTCATCTCTTCCGCTGTGCCCCCAAGCTCCCCAGAACCTATTCGATGTGCCAGGTGAGACATTGCCATGCTGTGCTGCGTCTGTTGTGCCTGGAAGCCAAGAGCCACACTCGTCCTGCACTCCTTTCAGCTTTGTGGTCACAGGCCGATCAGTGACTAACCCCCCTCAATTTGACAGTTAGTAAAGTGGTGTGCGACAACGGCGCCAATTTGCTAAGTGCGCTGAAACAGGACAAAATGACACATGCCGTGCATGGCACACGTCTTGAACTTAGTCGTGCAGAGATTCGTTGCCAAATACCCCGGGTTCCAGGATGTCTTGCGGCAGGCCAGGAAAATCTCTGGTCATTTTAGAAGATCTTACACGGCCATGGCTCGCCTTGCTGACATTCAGCGGCGACACCACCTGCCCGCTAGATGTCTGATTTGTGACTGCCCGACGCGATGAAACTCAATCTTGTATATGCTTGATAGGCTGCGCCAGCAGAAACGTGCAGTACAACTACCTGTACGAACTCTGCGGCAGGACAGGTTCTGGGGAGCTATTTTTTTTTTCCACCACTCCAGTGGCTGCTCATGCGCGACACATGCAGACTTCTGAGGCCATTTGATGAGATCACCAAACTGGTCAGTCGCAGCCAGGGCGCCATCAGTGACATCGTACCTTACGCCTTCTTTCTGGAGCGTGCATTGCGTCGTGTCATTGATCAAGCCGTGGAGGAGCAGGAAGATGAGGAAGTCGCAATGCTGGATGAATTTCCAGAGGGGGCTACTCCATCTGAGACAAGTCAACAACAGGAGTCTGAAGAGGAGTCAGAGGAGGATGGTGCCGGGCGGAGGAGGAGCAAGAAGAGCATGCTTTAAACTTTTCAGGGATCCCTGGTGTTGTCCATGGCTGGGGGGAGGAGAACGAGGACGACATTATTATTCTGGATGATGAGCAGGAGCCAGGCCACTCCACCGCTTCCAGTTTAGTGCAAATAGGGGCCTCCATGCTCCAGTGTTTTAAGAGGGACCCCTGTATAAAAAGCATAAAGGGCAAGGACCAGTACTGGGTGGCAACGTACTTAGACCTACCTGTACTGTGCCCTCTTATACTCTTTTATCCGCTCACGGTATGGCGGTGTTATCCGGTCACTGTGCAGAGGTGTTATCCGGTCAATGTATGGCGGTGGTATCCAATATCTGGATGGACATTACTGTATACCTTTCCCTGCCCACGCTATCCTATTTTAGATCGGGAAAAATATGCAGATTGCATTGCTAAGTACCTTTGCACCACAATCTGTGTCAGAAATACACCTAACATAGACTTATTTCTATATAATAAATGACCACCTAATTGTATTATTATTCAGGGGTAGGGCTAAAATCTTTATATTATATAAATTCTAGTGTATTATACTGTGCTCTGTATTTCCCAGTAGAAAATGATCCTTGGGAAACACAGTCCTTATCCCTGACCACCAGGACCAGGTAGCGCTCTGTCAGTACATGGCGGCCTCCCCATTCCGCCTTGCTGCTCCACTATGTACTGGTGCTTATTCTGATACTAGGGCTGGGTTCACATCCTATTTTTGCCTTCCATTTAATGCATACCAAAAATGTTTGCGTTAACAGATGCCTCAGACTGATGCCGTACAGTGGCGTCCGTTCACCATACAGCTCCATGGTAGAAAAAAAAAGTATGCATTTTTTTATGGATTCTGCAGGATATGCACATTTGTATACATCAAACCGATAGGAAATAAAATTTTCTAGGCTCCAGCAGGACACATAAAAATGGCCCCTGATTAAAATACATATTTTTGGTGGGAATTTTTGCCAATGATCTTCCTCTGGTATATCACTGTCCATGTTGTGGGACTATTTGTGTTCTTTTAGTAAGTGTTTGCTGGCTGCAAATGAGCTGAAGGTTTTTCAGTTTCGCCTGCCATAAAAGGAAAGGGGCCCGTCGCGAGCTTGCGGTTCGCGAACATTTGATCACGTTCGCGAACCGTCCCGGCCGATGTTCGTTCATCACTAATCCTGTACACCTCATTAAGGATTTTCAGCCATCATGCAAGAATAATATTATCAGCCTTAGATTCTGCAAAGAGAGACTTTGAAGAGATAGAGGGAAGAAGTACTATAATCCCCATGCTGTCCTATATCCATACATTGCCAACTGTGAATTATTTGGAACTGTTTTGATACCACTAGATTTACTACATCCCCTACAACTGTATGTACTAAAACTCCCATTATTTTCTACAACTGGCCTGGTTACTGACTCTAGTACCATACACAGGCCACTGGACCTAAATCCCCTGCCTTGCACCTGCACCAAACTCACAACACCAAGGGCTCCCCAAATACCATCAGGCAGCAGCCCCAACATTAGAGTGTGTCCAGAGGGAAGAAAGAGTGTGCACTCCCATCACTGCCCTGGCTCTAGGGAGCATCGATGTGAGGATTGCCAACGTGAATGAAAGGCTGCAGGTCCCAAACGTCGGAATGTGTCTATTCCAGATTTCAGTTTATATAGTATACACAGACCGGCGCTCCTTGGAACAGGTAGATTCTCTTTCTTTACGGGGACTACACCCTCACAGGCACCACAATCCTCTCCTTCACCCACCAAAACTCCTACTATTTAGTTGGAAGTGGCTGGTGCTCACAAATGGCCGAAACCTACATGCACTCCATCCTCAAAAGAAAAGCAGGGACATAGCGCAAACCAACCAACTAGAAGCTTCAATCAAAGACAATTTAATAACTTACATAAACACTTGAACAGCACATGTAATATGAACTTCAGCACTCATCTTGCTTTCCTTCTCAAGGGCAGCACTGTGCTCATGCACGGTAGACTTTGAGAGATGCTCCACCATACTTCCTATATTGTATGCCCGAGATGCCCACTATACTTCCTACATTGCTCATTTGGTGTTATGCTCAAACTCTTATGCGTTCTCATTTTATCAGTTACCTCATGTAAATACAGCACTAGTTCTATTACTCATTGTATGCTTGTCTAATATTATACATGTGGTTTTGTCCCGATCAATCCTAAGTGTAACTAGATATATACTCTTCATGAGTGCTCTATTTGGGTGTTCTAATGCATTAAACTTGTTCCATTACCTAGTGTAGACAGCTTTAATATTATGCATGGGGTCCAGTCTGATTTAGTCTACATATCCTCCACCTTAAACATTTGTATTCAACAACCTCATTGTTATTCTATAGAAACTCTGTCTCTTATGCTGAAGTGACTTGGGACTATTTGGTATATTTTTGTATATACTTTTAAAGTGGCATGCAAAAGTTTGGGCTCCCCTAGTCTAAATTACTGTTACTGTGAACAGTTAATCAAGTTGAAGATTAAATGATCTTCAAAAGGTATAAATTTAAAGATGAAACACATTTTTGAACATTTTAAGCAATATAAGTATATTATTTTGGTTTTGTACAATTTTAGAGTGAAAAAAGTGCAAAAGTATAGGAACCCAAGGAGATTTGAGTGCTCAGATAACATTACAAAAGGCCTAGTGATGCAAATTTCAAAGCTTTATAAATACCCATATTCCTCTAAACATGTCTCCCAAAAAACAGAAGAAGGTTATAAAAAGATAGAAAAGCATTTTCAGGTTGCCATTTCCTCAGTTAAAAATGTAATAAAAAAAAAAGATAAAGAGACAGCTGCTCGTACAATAGCTAGAAAGGCAAAACAGAACCCCCGCTTGACTGTGAAATAACTTCAGGAAGATTTAGCAGACTCCAGAGTTGTGGTACATTGATCTACTGTTCAGAGACTCCTGCACAAATGTCACGAGTTGGAGGTCCCAGGAGAGACCACCGCATCGTCAAGCAATAAACGGAAATCGGGTACAGACACATAAGTTTATTGCATAAGCAAAAACCAGGGAAGGCAGCACAGACAAAACATGAGCTCTATGTACCGTCAGCACAGTGGGAGAAAACCCCCACTGCGCCACTGTCTAGTAATACTCCAGAGGGGCGTGACTAAGCAACTCCTGGTATTCACTAGAGCCCTAGATGGTAGGGTTAGACTTTGCAGCAGGAAGTTGCCAGGGTCCACTCTGGAGCGTGACAGTGACAGCAGGAACAAATGTACAACAGGTACCAGAAGGTACCGACGGCACATAGGCAAACATAACAGACAGGCAAATACAAAACAGGGCAACTAATAACATAAGCAGAAATACATAGCAAGGAAACAGGAGTGACAATGAGCAGAGAAGGACTTGCTCTACCAGTGGTATACTGCTTGGCCTTGCGCATAGCACTCTGCAGCTAGGCGCTTGCTGAACCGAGACATGTGAATACACACAAAGTAACTAAAACATAACAGATAACAGAAAGACAGGAAAGAGGATGGAAATGAACAAGTAGGGAAACCCACAGAGCACAGACAGACAGACACGGATCCCAGGGGTCAGCAGCATGGGAGAGAGAGTACAAACCAGGAGCAGGACAAGACAACACACACCAGGAGAGCTGACACAGAACTGAGGAAACCTCAGCCTTATATACAGGTTCCATGGGTGCAGCAGAGAGGCCACACCCATGGAGCAGACAGAGGATTAACTCCTAATTGGCACACAGGGGAGTTAACCCATAAAGAACCACAAATGACACAGGAACGGAACTTCAGCGAGTAGCGCCGAACGAGCAAGGATGGAAGGTCACAGCCAGAGGTAACGACTGTGACAACAAATATGGCCTTCATGGAAGAGTGATCAGAAGGAAACCTCTCCTGCATTCTCATCACAAAATTCAATGTCATAAGTTTTAAAAAAATCCTAGTGCATTTTGGAAACAAGTCCGATGATGTTAAAATATAACTTTTTGGCCAAAATGAGCAAAGGTATGTCTAGAGAGAAAAAGGCATATAGTTTCATGAAAAGAACACTTCTCCAACCATTAAGCATGGGGGTGGATAAATCATACTTTAGGGTTGTGTTGCAGCCAATGGAACAGGGAACATTTCATGGGTAGAGAGAAAAATTGATTCAAGGAAATTCCAGAAAACTGTAAAAAAAAAAACACCAACTGTAAAAAAGCTGAAGCAGAAAAGAGGATGGCTTCTACAAATGTATTATGATCCTAAACACACCTCAAAATCTACAATAAACTACCTCAAAAAGTACCATCTGAAGATTTTACCACGGTCCCCTTACCTGAACATCATTGAAAATCTGTCGATAGACCTCAGAAGAGCAGTGCATGCAAGGAATCTAAAAGAACTGCAAGCATGAAAATCCCTCAAACAAGAACTGAAAGGCAAAAAGAGTTTACAAGCTGTGGTACTTGCCAAAGGGAGTGCTACTAGGTACTAACAATGACCGGTGGGTGCCCAAAGTTTTGCTTCGGGCCCTTTTCCTTTTTTGTTATTTTGAAATTGTAAAAGATGAAAATAAAAAAAATGCTTTTATTTAAAATGCAAAGGAAATGTGTCATCTTTAACTTATGCCTCTTGCGGATCATTTCATCTTCAACTGTAATTTTGACCAGGGGTGCCCAAACTTTTGCATGCCGCTGTATGTACAATTTATTATTATTGTGTCAATGTCCACACATTAACTCCCATGATTTACCGTATTTTTCGCTTTATAAGATGCACTTTTCCCCCCCAAAAGTGGGGGGGAAATGGCCATGCGTCTTATAAAGTGAATACTAGTGAGTGCTTCTATTATGGAAGCGCTCACTAGTATGAATTAGGTGCCAGGAGTTGGGAGCGAAGTGCCGCAAGCGCTTGTAGTACTCACCCTCCCCGGTCTTGCTTGCTGGGGCCGGCGCTTCACTGGTGACCCCGTTTCCGCCATTGCGGCTCCTGCCCGATAGTCAGCGAGGAACAGCCAGAGGATGCCCTCTCCTGGACAGGTGGCTCGCTGAGGACACCTTACTACTATTCCCAATTCCTGAGAGAGTGAGAGAGGCAGCCTGCGAGAGGGGGAAGCCAGGGAAGAAGAGAGAAGCAGCACAGCTCGTAACCGCCATGGCTCAGATACTACCCATCCACTTCCAGGAGCACCTGCAGGTACCGGAGCATCGCCCTCCAAGACCCTGCCACCCGGAGCCGCAGCATGTCAGTTGGTGGGAGGTTAATTTGTTTGGCCCGGTAATCTGTCATCTGTCTCCAGTGCCATGGACTAGGCCAGCCGAATGAATTAACCTCACACCCTCCACAGCGCCGAGTCCCCCGCCTCCTCCCCCTGACCGCTGCATCCGCTCTATGCTCTCTGGGGTGATGGACGGAGCAGCCCATAATCTTGACCTCTGCCACACACTGCTCGGCCTTGGTCGTGACTATAGGCTGAATGGTAAAGAGAGAAGATCCATTCTAAGCAGGGCCTGACTTCCTGATTTGTCAGTGCTGCCCTTCTGGTATCTGGTAACAGCACTGTATATGTAAATCACATCACTAATAACAGCACTGCATATGTAAATCACATAGCTAATAGCACTATATATGTAAATCACATAGCTGATATAAGGTCTGATGGCGGTCTGACATTGTGGGCTGATGTGATGTCCTGATATGGGGTCTGATCTGATGTCCTGATATTTTGGGGGTTTGATCTGAGGATCTTATATGAGGTATTTTCCTCTTCTAAAACCTGAGGTGCATTTAATCATCGGGTGCGTCTTATAAAGTGAAAAATACGGTATATGTATACATTTTTATGCACGATAGGCCATCACCAAGTTGCGGGAGAAACTGCAACACTAGTGTGGGCCCTTAAAATGGTCATGATTGGAGCTCTAATAAAGACAGCTAGATCTTGCATCACAACTTTCTGAGTGCCATGGTTTATTGCCGCCATTACATCTTGTCACTGATTTCCTCACGGACATATGTGACTGAGGCCTAACAGTGTGCAGCCAGCAACTAAATACATTTTTGCCCAGAATATGCTACAAGTGTGTGTCTGAGTAGAATAAACTGCTTTGATATTTATTACTTGCTCCTGATATCATGCAATAAGTGCAGTGTTGCGATTTAATTTCTTTACATCATTGTCTAAGGAGAGGTGCAACTCTATAAAAGCTCTACTCGCCATTAATTCTCTAAAATATTAATTACTGCTATTGCTACAAATTTCAACCCTGTTGAATCAATTCGACCATATATGAGTCAATGTAGGGATACAGCTAATCTCTGACATGTTTTGGAGTAACAGTGCACCTTAGGGTATGGCCATACAGTCAAGTTTCTTGATGGAGTTTTGAAGGCCAAAACCAGGAGTGAGTTTAAAAAAGAGAAGTCATATCTGTCCTTTATACTTTCTCTCCGTTTATGATCCACTCCTGATTTTGGCTTCCAAAACTGCAAACAGAAACCTGACCATGTGGCCGTACCCTTAGATCCAAACACCTTAATCTAAAACAGGTACTAAAGAAAACCTAAAAGTGTCAAATAGAGTACCACTGAGAATATCAAAACATGAAAGGGGGAAGATGAAGGACATTTAAAATACAACAGGCTGCACCCCTATACTGCACGGTGGGTAGTAGCCACTCTAATGAATGAACTTTACAAATTGTTGGGTTAGATTTTAGCATTAACATATTCCTCAGCCGCAGGAAATAGATAAATAGCATTATAGTGTTGTTGAGACCAGCTCACATACCAACCGTCTACATCAAATATGTATTAACACACCAGAGGAAATGTAAGACAACACTGTTTCTTTCATTAGCCTATTTTAGAATTTCCTCACTGGGTATCATGGTTTTGCCTGACTGATCCTGACAGCACATATTCCTCTACATTACTAAAATGATGCTAAATCGTCAAGTGAACTCTTTTTCTGTTCACTTTAGCATGTCAAACCTTTAAGTACATCCAAAAATATGCTCATGTATGCTTCACTTAAATGAGGTTGCATACATTAATTAAAAGATCTGTGTGACCCATGCAGAAGGCGGTTAGGATCCTGTCTAGCTTTCAGTTCAGAAAGCAAAGTCTCATTCACGTCTTCCCAGACGAGCCTGTTTACCTGTTAGAAAACAGTCTGGCCTTTATGCTACTGCTAGAACCTTCTAAGCCTGCACTCCCTCTACTGGTAGATTCCCAAGAAACATTCAAGGTTTCAACTATAACAAATATATATTTTTCATCTTTTCTCAATATTTTTGCATAGGTTAGAATAATTCATCATCTGTTGAGTGCAGCTTCCTTTGCATTTGACATCCTGAATGGAGTGCTACTTAACAAGGCTATCTCAGAAAATGACATGTATTCCTTCTGTTTGCCATGATGCACACACAGGACAGTATAGTTTTCACACTTACGTTTTCACATCTCCTTGAGGCAAAATACTTGACGTGGAGTATTTCTCAACAAGATGGAAAAAATATAAAATCTTATGACGGGGCTCAAACTCTTAGTTGTTATTTTTCTCAGGCACTACTAGGTAAACGAGAAGCTCAGTCCTGGGATAGCCTTTTTGGTGCGTTATGAATTTAGGTTTCCCATTTGCGTCATCAGATGCTTTATTATGCTTATACAAGAATAGCCATTTGTTACATAGAGACTCGTACATTCCAGGAGAGGATGTATGTAGTCATGAGGGAGGTGAAGAACTGTCTGAAAAGCAGAAGAACAGAGTAAACAGTTGTGGTGTTTGCTTGACTTGCCAGATGGCTGTCTACAATTTTGAGCAGATAGATGGACATCAAGACTTGTCTGCTCCACGGCTAATTTCATTTTTGATTATGCACATCTACCACACAGTTGTGGCAAACGTTAAATTGACACAATAGCCACTAAAAACGCTAAGTTAAACTTTGCTGGAACTCTGTGGTTAACGTAAACTTCCTGCCTGTCTAGTGTCATTTAGTACAGAGGAGTTTCTGTTCATTTCAAGTTCAGAGACTCAGACTTGTACGATATTTCATAGCAATAACACATTTCTTTTGATTTTCAAATGACTGTTTTATAAGAAGCTGAGCGTCTAGAAAATGGTGGGTTATATAAAGTTAGTACTAACAGAGATGCCACAGAATACCTTGCAGAAGCCAACCTTGCATAAAATGTTTCTCTATGTTAAAGCAAACATTCTGCAACAAAATGTGTCAAAAGACAAAATGTACCCCAACACCATTAACTTGTTTTTCTCTATGAATATGAGAGAAAGGTTTTATTGGCGAACTATACAAACAACCCCATTTCTAGTAAATAGCGCATGAACAAACATTCTTTGGGTCAAAAGGAATTGGTTTTGGAATCCAGTGTATGAGACCAAATATGTTCCTGTGGCTTATGACTCTGTGAGTCAGGGACTGTCTAAAATGTTATATAAATTCCCAGGAACTGTGAACGAGAGCCTAATGGTAACGCTAAATCATTCAAGTCCGCTTTTTAATAAGCTTTACATAAAACACACCAAAATTGCAGGTTCTTTTTGGCAACACAAAAAAGACAGTTAATATGGTGTTAATGACTTAGAGATGGCACTGGCTACGTACCTCCAGTGGAGTTTCAAAGCAGTACCAGATGCAAGTTTCCAGATATACAGATGCACATTTTTGGGATTTCATTAAAATTAAATACTAAAAGCCAGCATTATAATGAAACATAATCTTAAGTGCTCTAAAACAGTTTTCATTCAATATGTAAATTAACTGTTAAATGCAATAATGGCAGGTTCTAGCTGCTCGGTGCACTCTGGCTCCATCACTGTAGACAAGAAGTCCCTCATTTCATTAGTTGATTGACAGGGTCTGGCATCTGAATTCTTCTCACACAGTACATTTCCTCATGGCAATGACCAGGTCCTGTGCTGCACATGCTCAGAGGTTGTACAGCATAACACTACATGAGTTTACAGGGCTAGGCAAGAGGACAATTCAGACTCCTGGAACTGTCAACCAACCAAAAAATGGAGGAGCTTCTTCAGTACAGTGGCAGAGATTGGGTACCATTGAGGGTCTAGGGACTGCCTTCTGTGCACTTAATAAAAACAGTTTTTTGGGGCAGAATGCAGCAACAAATTCACTAATAAAGGTATAAGAACAGTTTTTTGGGGCAGTATGCAGTAACAGTTTCACTAATAAGGTACCATTTTATTGGGCTCTTCAAGTCCTACCAGGCATTATGCTTAGTTTAATATGCAAAATCATGCTGACAGACTCCCTTTAAACCAGAAGGAAAATAATTTAGCAGACTTAGGTAACATGTCAGGGCAGAGGCTTTGGTGGATGAAAGAATGTGTGGGCTCATAAATAACTTGTTAATGTGTTTAGCAAGCGAATGTTAATAGGTGCAATTACTTTAATGAGTATTTAATGTTATGCATTTCTCAGAACAATATATTTGTACAACTGAAGTAATTAAACCAATATATTTCCCCTGTAGGCGTCTTGCATAACAAAAAGTAAAGATTTGGTGTTACTGTACACAGTCACAAGCCAAGTAACACCCATGTTGACCTAAAAAATACATTCTAGGTTATCTGCTCCATTAGTTTACATGGAGGTAGAATATGTTTTGTATTATATACATTTCCAATATTACAGCACAGGCAGAGATTTTGGAAAAAATACATGTAGGCCAATACAAGTGCATTAAATGAGAAAAAAGTTCATATCATGGAAAATATGCAAACAAATCAAAGCACCTAAAGGGATTTTCCCATCTGGGACATTAATTGCATATTGCTACCTCTGGGACACGTTCCTATTACCAGAACGGGAACCCTGAAGTGAATAGAGAGCAGTCATGCATGTGAAGCCACTAGGCTTTGCGAGTTCGGGTAACCTGACTTTTTCACAGAAGTTCGGGTTCGGTGTTCGGGGGATTTTATTATTTTCCATTATAACATGGTTATAACGAAAAATAATACCATTCTTAAGACAGAATGCTAAATAAAATGGTCATGGAGGGGTTAAAAATAATAAAAAAAACTCACCTCATCCATTTGATCGCGCAGCCTTGATCGCGCACATCTTCTTTCTTCAGGACCTGCGAAAGGACCTGCGATAAAGTCACCGCGCTCACCACATGGTGGGCGCTGTGACATCACTGCAAGTCCTGCTGAATGAAGATAGAATCTTCTATCTTCATTCAGCAGGACCTGCGGTGACATCACCGCGCTCACCACGTGGTGAGTGCGGTGATGTCATCGCAGGTCCTTTCGCAGCTCCTGAAGAAAGAAGACCTGCGCGATCAAGGCTGCGCAATCAAGTGGATGAGGTGAGTTTTTTTTTATTATTTTTAACCCCTCCATGGCCATTTTATTTATCATTCTGTCTTAAGAATGCTATTATTTTCCGTTATAACCATGTTATAACGGAAAATAATAAAGTGAAGTTCGGGTCCCCATTGACTTTAATGGGGTCCGGGTTCAGGTCAAGTTCAGGTCCCAAACCCGAACTTTGACCTGAAGTTCGGACGAACCCGGCGAACCTGAACTTCCATGGGTTCGCTCATCACTAGCAGCCACCCTCCATTCATCACAGGAGTTCAAAAATAAGTTGCATTGGCTTTCCAATAGTCCCAAAGAAGTAAATAGAGAGGTGGCCATGCATGCGCGATGTGCTCTCCATTCACCATTATGGGGCTTCCAAAAATAGCCAAGAGCACTCACTTTCAGAACTTATTTTCAGAGCTCCTACTTTCAGAACACTTGCTTTGGGGGCCTCATTGTTTAGATAGGAGCAAGCAGGATTGGATTAATGTTCCTTGGGCCCACCAAACCAAATAATTCTCAGGGTCCAAACCTTATATCATCAATAAAGTCTTTTGATTCAAAGAAATATATCCTAGTTGCAATTTATTGTCTCCAATAGCAGCTCTAAATGTTATTTTCTCCAGGACATTTGGGGTTTAAAAAAGCCTGGGCCCACCAGAGGATCTGGTACTTTGGTGGACCAGTCCGATAGTGGGACCGGACCTCAGAGGTGGATGGCATATCCTAAAAATATAACATCAATGTTCCAGAAACATATTGAATAAATTGTTAGATCTACATGCAGATATGTACAAACAAACAGAAAAAATGGCGTGGTGGTAAACAAGCAGGAAGTGCTCAAACCTATATGCAGTTGTGCATGTATATACAGGGGAGAAAATCCTGCACTTGTGGCCCATTGCTAATGGCGATCCCCAGCAAAAATGTATACATTGGAGGATGCCCGCAGCACACCACAAGTACCACAATAAACATCCTACACAAGATAGCAATTATGTGGATGTGATAACCAATATAACAATATAATAATATTTGCAAAGACAGGTGCACTCTGCGGTGACCGCAGAGTGCACCTGTCTTTGCAAATATTATTATATTGTTCTATAGCCAGATATGACCTTTATTATACCATTCATAGTAATCATACAATTCATATTAATCTAACTTGGTAAGAATTTGGGTAATCAGAAAAGCCAAATGATTGTAGTCACTGTGCTAGTCTTTTGCTCTTGGCACCATAGGGCTACCATAATAATCAGTTTGAAAGTTGAATCATAGCCAAATTGTGGTGTGTAAATCCAGCTTTAGACCTATGTTTAACTGTTCCTACTCAGGGACAAGACAGGACATACAGTGAAGTCCCTAAATCAGCAACTACAGTGTGTTAATGTCTGCAAAATTTAGTATCAAGTTAAAACACTTCCAAGGGTTCACCACCCATGAGGCAGGGAACTTCAATCCAGATGGTACTCTCTCGTTCTTATGGTGATGGACAACATTTAGTCACATGCTGCTCATCCCTACACTTTGTCTACTTTCTACCTTGTAATACTATTATACAAACATAATTGTGACAGAGCAAGCCATACTGACAATTAATGCAACTCATTCCCCGATCCAAACTGTGGCCTACCTACCTGTATGCCTCCATCCCAAAGTACTGATGTAAGCATGTCTATCTCCAATATCTTCCAGTCTTTTCAGTCACAACACTTGTCAAACTGAACAATTTGAACACAGGACTGTGAAAAAGAACTTGCTATGTAAAATCCTATCAGCAGTGAAAGGACCTTATTAGTGTAGTGTTCTGATTCAGCTCTCCTGTTAAACTCTTTCTTTTTTTGTATTCATGAATTTATTCCATTGAATTGGTTTCTGTGACAGAAAATCAGGAAGATTATGCCCAAATAAATAAAAAAATCTGTAGACATAAATGCCTATAAAACTCACAAAATGTCACATTCCATTTAATGTAATATGGATGAAAAGGGTATTTTCACCAAATACCTTTATTGCCTCATTTTTATATAGTGCTAACATCATTTGCAGCACTGCTCAGGAATTGTCATTACGTACTGCATGTCGTATACTATGGTACTGCGCGATGCACTCCCTACCCGCCTTCACTGTTGTCAGTGCCTTGAAAACACAATATACAATACCTGTTTCTGAGTTCTGCTTATTCAACTGTATGTTCGCGTTTTCTCTTCTTGCTCTCACATCGACATGAGGGGGATTCGGGAGGCTATGCCCTATTACTATTGCTGTTATTGTTTTCACTGAGCTTGCCCCGGCCGGTGGCACAGCCCTCGTTCAAAGCTTTCCTGCTCGCGCTCACATGGAGCACTGTGTGACGTCACAGTTTGAGCTACGGATAGTCAGGAGGACCAAAATTACTCCAACATGTTTCGAATAAAACGTTATTCTTCGTCAGGGAGAGTAGAATAGTAGAATACGTACTGTATGTCCCCATTAGATCTCACAATCTAAATTCCAACTTCAAAGGGTTGTCTCACTTCAGTAAGTGGCATTTATCATGTAGAAAATTCAATACAAGGCACTTACTAATTTATTGTTGTTTTATCCATATTTCTTCTGTTGCTGGCTGGATTAATTTTTCCATCACATTATACAATGCTCGTTTCCAGGGTTATGACGACCCTGTAATCCATCAGTGGTGATCGTACTTACACACTATAGGAAAAAGCATTGACCTTGCTGGTGGCCAGGACTGTGGGAGTGCACATAGGCTGGTGCTTTTTCCTATAGTGTGCAAGCACCTCCACCACTGATGGATTACAGGGTGGTCAAAACCATGGAAACGAGCAGTGTATAATGTGATGGAAAAATGAATCCAAATAGCAAAGGAAGCAATATGGATAATAACAATGCATTCGTAAGTGGCTTATATTACCTACCTCTACATAATAAATGCCACTTGCTGAAGTGAGAAAACCCCTTTAACCCAACGGTAAGTTTTGTTGTACAAAACCCACACCAAGACTGGGAGAACATACAAACTCCGTGTTGACTAGGATTTGAACCTAGAACTCCACAGTGCTAACCAGTGAGCACTGTACTGTGGCAGGATTACCAATCCACAGTGTGATTGATGGAATCTTCACCACAGTTTCATAACTTCCATAGAGTCTGAATGGAGCAGTGCACATGCTCGAACATCACTCTGTTTAAACCCCTCCTCACTGTAGTTGTCCAGGTGAAGAGGACAAGGGAACTCATTCTACAGGGTGTCGAATGAGTTCAGTCCATGGATAGGTGATAAGTGTTTTTCATGTACATTCTTTTTAAAAAATTTGCCTAGATTCTTTTACTGAAGACCTATCTTTTGGATAGGTCATCGGTATCTAACTGGGGAAGGGGGGGTTCTGACGCCCAGAACCCCTGCTGATCAGCTGTGTGAGAAGGCACTGGTACAATGTACGGCGCCGTGCTTGGTGAGCTGAGAAAAGGCTGTGGTGCTACTGCAAGAACTGGTGTCTTCTCGGCGGAGGTCCCGGGTATCAGACCCTTACCATACAGATACTGATGACCTGTTCAGAAGATAGATCATAAGTAAAATATATATTTTTTTTAAGTCTCATAAAACTCCTTTAATAATGGAGCAATGGGGCGGTTAGACAGTGTTAGTGATAATACCTTATTATTGTACATCAAGCAGACTGGAGGTTTTAGTATAAAGTGAATTACAGATGTTTTTACTACAAAAATATCATGCAGCATTGCCTCTTTATTCCTATATCTAACCAAAGAGGAAACCATGTTGAAGATGAAGGAAAACATCCTCGCTGACATTCACCTTCTTAAAAGAGGACTAAAAGTAGTATACCTTAGACCGCTCCTGCTTTGAGGGTTTGCTTGATCGGAAGCCTGGAATAAAATACACACTTTCTTTCAAGACATTGTGAAAACCTTAAGACAGCTAGAAATAGTACCTGGTTCAGCGTTTGGGCTATCATGGAGATAAATAGCACACTGTGCAAATCTCCATATAGGGCCAGACTTCCTCCGTCTGTGCATTGCGTACAGCTTTTGGCTAAAGTCTTGCATTCCTTCGGTATGTTTCTCTGGGAGCTTTTGATTTCCGTTTTGAGGGCTGGCACAGACCTTCAATTGCTCTAATAAGAAAATGTCTGTGACTGAAAGCTGAAAATGTGCAAGATTCCTTCTTTAAGTACACAAACACTTCAAGTCTAGCCACTTTCCTGTAGTTTGTCCAGTTTTTGGTACAGTATGTCTGATACCTGATCAAATGACTTTGAAAAAGCAGGAAAAACCTTAAAGGGAAGGAATGTAGTAAGATCTCCACCTGTACAATTTACAAGACCCGACTAAACTAACGGCTGCATTTAAAGCAGATGTAAACCTACTGTATATAGCTGTGTAAATATACATGTGCTGCCAACGGAGCTAAATTCCTCGTTTTACCAGAAAAATATGCGCTTGTGAAGGAATTCTTTATATAAACACCTGCAGGAAAGTCAGGGATACTAAACATTAACCCTTACAGGTATAATACAGTGACACAGTGGTATTTGTAATAGGAAACTGTAGTGGAACCATAATATGTAGTATCTACTAATAAACAGAGATTATTAATGGGGCTCAGTTGAACTGTCTAAGTATTTGGGGCAAACGTTCAGTTCCCTAAGCAGATCTCAGTAGCCATGTCTAATTGAACTGATGTGTATGTGTACATCCAGGGAATCTCTACATGAGGAATGCATGCAGGTGAACCTTAAAATATATTCAACAGATTTAACTTAGCAATGGATCATCTTAGCAATTAAAGCTTTACAGTAACCGGTTTTGAGTTACTGCACATGGCATTCAAGATGTTATGACCACTGAGGCCTGTGAGTGGAAACAGCGGTCATAGAACCAAGCCGGTTCCTAGTCCTGTGGGAACCTGGTAATGGAGCAATGGCAGGACTGCAGAGAGTTGTTTTCTTTTTTTAATGTTCAAGGGGACAGTTGAGGATCCAAGGGGTTGTCAGTTCCAAGTTAGGACAACCTCTTTAATAATTCTTTGCCTTGGAAGACTGCAGGTCTATAGAACTTCAACTGTCCATTTTCTGTCAATGCCTTTGTAATTCTAATCAGTATTATGTACTGCTACTGTACAGGCGCCATCTTTCATAAAGACAATGAAAATGTTTGTTTTGTTCATATGGACAATGGGCAGACAGAGTGATTTAATATACAGTAATTAAAGATTGACATCAGTAACACTGATGCATGACATTAGGTTGCATCCTTTGTTATAGCTTTTCTACTATCCAAGATTCCAGGACTATTATTGGACAGTGAAGGATTAGACCAATATGTACTTTGTCCTGCAAGAAACAATGCATATTGCATGTGCTCCTCTCTCCTCCCCTCCCTTCAGCAAGAGAACAGCTGTTTATCAATCAGTGGCCTTTGGCTACAGAACAAGGACATCCCTGCCTGACCTTATTGCACTGACTAGTGAATGACATCATACCTATTAGCTGATATTAGGAAAGCTCCTGGGTATGTTCAGTCATATCCTCCTCCTCACACACATTATCCTGCCCATAACTTTATTTATAGCGAAGTATGTGAGAGTTGTAACCTTATGTGTACTGGAGCCAAAGAATTCATGGTTACTGGGCAAACAGAGCCTTTTATCAAGTGCCTGCATGAACACTATCTTGACATAGGAGAGTCTAAATATTGAGTCAATCTTCCTCAAGTTGGACCATATCTAGTAATTGTAAAAGATTCCAAATTACTTTATGTACTAAAAAAAAAACTGGTGTTCTATTATCTTGAGTGAGAATATTTTAGGCGTTGAGATGCTATCACTTTGTTTCTGCCATAGATGTGACGCCATCTTTCATTATAGTAATATTTATAACATTTTATTCAATTCTATAAAAATACAAAAACTTAAAGAGGTATTCCCATCTGGGACACTAATGGCATATCACTAGGATATGTCATGAATGTCAGATAGATGTGGGTTCGACATCTGGGACCTGCACCTATCTCCAGAATTGAACCCCCAAAGTGAGTAGACCGCAGCTGTCCATTCATGGCCACCCACCTTTTACTGTTATGGAACATAAAACATAGCTGCACCAGGACTTGGCTATTTCTAAAAATCCCATAGTGGCAAAGAGAGAGGTTCCCAGCCTTGCATGGTGCGCTCTTCATTCACCACTATGGGTCTTCCAAAAATAGTAAAAAGTGCTGTACATGTGCTATGTGATCTCCTTCATTTTGAGGGCCCCGTTCTCTAGATGGGAGTGAGACCTATAGTGGGATCCACACCTATCTGATATTGATGGCATATCCTAGCGGAATGCCATCGATGTCCCAGATGGGCAAAATTCTTCAATATGACTTGTTGGTTCTAGAAAAGTCAATGGTGACTATTTGACTAAATCTGAACTCCCTAAAAATGCCAAAAAGTGCAAAGGAAGAAATTAGATAGATAGATAGATAGATAGATAGATAGATGGATAGATAGATAGATAAAAAAAAGATTGCTTAGATTTGGGCTGAAATGTTGCAGTTGGGGTGAATAAAATTAGGTTCACCACCCTTCACCTTATTTGGAGTGCTTCCTTTTTTCTGTATTTTTTGATACTTGGACCTTGAGCCGACTGTCTAGGTCTAGGATGATTTGCACCTACCACATCATTAACAAATACTTCTGTTTTTTCTTTAGATAGATAGATATAGATGGATGGATGGATGGATAGATAGATAGATAATGTTACCTAAAGTAGCATAGGTTCCTAATGAAATAATACATGTAAAAAAATATTCTTTCCTTACGCTGCCCCTCCCTTGTGTAGGTTGCTTACGAAACAAGAAAGAATGTATTTTTACATTGTGGTAACATCTTACCATTGGCTGTGTTAACATGATCATTGTTACATAAAAGTGGAATGGGTACGGCAGTCTGGAACAGAGGTTAGCCATACAAAAACAAGGTTGAAACCTCCTTTTCATATAAAATTATAGAAGGCAGAGTGGAATTTATATAAAAGCAAGGAGAAAATCCTATTTGATGGCAAGGATACAGCACCTTTTTTGTGCTGTGGAGTGTGCCAGTTTTTTCAGACAGAAGGAATGTGGAGTGTCAAGGGGTCAGGATCAATCCGGTGTGAGCTGATGGGGCAGGAAGGTTGGGAGGAATGTAAGGAATGTTCCTGCTTGTGTAGGACTCCATTCAGCTCATTGGCCTGTCTCAACAGCTAGCAGCGTATAAAAGGCAGCAGTTCCCTGCTAGACTCACACAACAACTCTTCCAGAACCTGAGAGAGGAATCAAATTCAGCAAACAGGGACTGAGGAAGGAGGCTAAGAAACTCTGAAATAAAAGCAAGAAACCCTTAAACGAGATCCCATTGAGATCTACAGACAGAGAACGACAGAAGACTTTCTTTTGACTTAAAGAATATTGAGCAATGGCTTCAGGAAAAGTGACAGCTCTGCTCGTGGTTGCTCTGCTCTCCTGGGTAAGTTGAAATGACATTCGTTTTAAGGTGGATTGAGTTATTTATTGGGGGCTTTAAAATCAGGACATGGGACATTTTCTTTTTATATGCGATATAGTTTTATACCATTTCTGGTGTACAATGCACCTATCCTAGCAGTCAGATTGTGAGAAGCATACAATTCAGCTTACTGATGTTTTTATTCTGCATTACAGGTATGTGATGCCCAGGATTGCAATGGGGAATGCCAATGCCCACAGAGGGTACCTGAATGCGAACCTGGTGTCAGTCTTGTGCAAGATGGATGTGGCTGCTGTAAAGTATGCGCTAAACAACTGGGTGAACTCTGCACCGAGAAAGACGTGTGTGACCCTCACAAAGGACTTTTCTGTGATTTTGGGTCAAGAATGAACCGAAAAATTGGAGTTTGCACTGGTAAGTTTACATCTAGATTGCTACAGTATTTTCTTCACCAATAGTAGTCATAAGAAAATAGACAAGAGGTGATAGTGATAAGATCAAATTAACCACACTGTGCTGTTATCTAGTAGGACTGCTGTTTTTTTAAAAATCCAGTATTAATTTGCTCAATATTACATGCCTCTGCTATTTTCTAAATGACAACACTTATATACATTGAAGATGTACAGTAGGAATAATCAGCACTTATTAAAAAGTTGGTCTACATCGTGGGACCTCTTTGTACAAAAATTCTAAATGGCACTGTTATTATTTTCATTCTAGCCAAGGAAGGTGCCCCATGTGTATTTGGAGGCATGGTCTACAGAAGTGGAGAGTCTTTCCAAAGCAGCTGCAAGTACCAGTGCACTTGTCTAGATGGAGGAGTAGGCTGTGTTCCACTATGCAGCATGGACATCCGTCTCCCTAGTCCTGACTGTCCCTACCCAAGAAGAGTAAAACTGCCTGGCAAATGCTGTGAAGAATGGGTCTGTGATCAGCCTATGGAGAAGACCATGGTTGGACCTGCTCTTCCTGGTAAGTTGTAATCTATAGTAACTTTTATATCACTATATTACATACTAGCTACATGCTTAGATAAATGGAAGTGAGAAATTATAATTTAGTGATGCCACAATAAAGATGGTAATCATAGACATTAAAGCTACTGCCCCATAGCTTGAGGGATTGTGAATGCATGTTTTTGAGTAGATTTTTAATGGCCATTTTTTCATTCACAGCTTTCCGTATGGAGGAAACATATGGGCCTGATCCATCTCTAATCCGAGCCAACTGTTTGGTGCAGACCACTGAGTGGAGTGCTTGCTCAAAGACCTGTGGTATGGGAATCTCTACTCGCGTTACCAATGACAATGAGCACTGCAGACTTGAGAAACAGAGCCGTCTCTGCATGGTCAGACCTTGTGAGGCTGATCTGGAGGAAAACATTAAGGTGAGCAACCTTTTCAGTGTCATAGAGGAACATGTTTATATGGCAAATATAGTTAAAGTATTATGTAAGCATTCATCAATCATTACTTGTACTATTTAGTACAGTTACAATGCTAGAATTAAATATAAAAATACTCCATTGAACATTCACTGTTATTCAGCGAGTTTACCTATGATATAGATTTCTAACGTACAATTTCTTTATTTCTCCATAATAGAAAGGAAAGAAATGCATCCGCACTCCAAAAATTTCCAAACCAATCAAGTTTGAGCTTTCTGGCTGCACAAGTGTGAAGACCTACAGAGCCAAGTTTTGTGGGGTTTGCACAGATGGCCGTTGCTGCACTCCTCACAGAACAGCCACCCTCCCAGTAGAGTTCAAGTGTCCTGATGGTGAGGTCATGAAGAAGAAGATGATGTTCATTAAGACATGTGCATGCCATTACAACTGCCCAGGAGACAACGACATCTTCGAGTCCATGTACTACAGAAAAATGTATGGAGATATGGCATAGATCCATAGGAACACACCTAAAAAGACTGTATAACTTGAAATGACTTTGCATCTCATTGCTAAACATCATTTTATAGCACAAAATCGTATTTAAGATTGTTTAAAGGAAGGTCTTTTTTTTAAGACTTGATTGTTGAATGACCCCAGCCACTGGTTTGAAGAAAGTAAGATGAACCAAACTACCAAAGCTGCCCTGGGTACAATATAATGTCCCTGTACATTCGCTGGCATCATGCAGTATTCACTGAGTACAGTGATCTATTTTGTACCCAGTAATGCAACTGGAAAAAGCTCTTACTATTTTTATATACAATATATAATGAACCCGCACCGAGGCAGTAACAGCTGGAGTTCACACTCTGGCTCCATTTTGGTGCTAAATACAGTAAGTTGTCCTTGTGGGACAACTCATTTTTAGCAAACCCTAAGTAAACCTATTGAGTGGAATGGAAACCATGTTTGTAACAAGACTGGAAAGTTTGCAGCATGCTGTAAGGCGTGTTGTAATCTTGCTTTTTATAGTTATTGTACATAATGTATATATATTTTTGTACAGTTATCTAAATTAACTTAAAAATGTTTTGTTCCTGTTTTCCATTTTTATAATGCTTTAATATTTTGATAATCTGTTTTTTTATTATTATGTTCTCAAGTTCCCGATAAGTACTTGTCTCATGAAATACAAAATCTAAAATAGATTATCTAGTAAAAATGATACTCAGTTCCAAGGGACAACCTTTGTAGGACCAGGAAGTAATTGACACAATGGACATTTTTGTATTGTTCAAGCTTTAATGAATGCTGACAAACCTGAAACTGCTTATGATTTTTATTATGATAATCTGTTTCGTACCTTGTTTATGGCTGTACTTTTGTTTCAACATTTTATACTTGTTGAGAAGTGTGACCAAAAGGTACATGTTTGCACTTTTCTAGATGAAAAATAAAATATTATATTTTTTATAGAAATCATCTGTGTTTGGTCCTGTTCCTTTACAAATGTATAGAAAACTATCTTTATACCACACTCTTTGTACTAAACATTATACTTCAATGGGGGAATCTGTCCTCGTCATATGATGGGGACATAAGTGTATGGCTGATTACAATTTCAGTATAGATATGAAAGCTCTCTCTTGTAACAACTATACATCTATGTTGTCATGATCAGGACAGATTTTTTCCACTGTTTCTAAACAGGGAAGATAACCTACTGTATTACTTGACTGCAAGAGGATCTTTGAACACTAAACGTATATGGGTAAAATGGTAGGACATATCATTATGTAATGGACAATCTTTATTTGAACCATAATGCGTCTTTTAAAAGGGTTTTCTGAGATGCTGATTTTGATGACTTATCCTCAGGAAAGGTCACCAATATCAGATCGGCATGTTCCAACACCCCGATGATCAGGTGTTTGAGGAGGCCACCAGAATTCAGTGAGCACCTTGGCCTCCTCGCAGCTTCTAGCGACTGTACTCCGCATAGCAGCTGTGCTTGGTATTGCAGCTCAGGCCTATTCACTTGAATGGGACTGAGCTGTGCCTAGGCCACGTGACTGTTGAACATGTCGCCACTGACCTAGAAAGAGGCCATGACCTCTTCAAACTGATCAGCAGGGTTGCTTGGAGTTGGACTCTGTTGATCCGATATTGATGACCTATCAGAAAACCTCAGCAGTTGATCTACAGCATATATCTCGGGGTGTTATTTCTTTATTAGCACACATTTTCATCAGGCATAGTATTTTTGGATATGTATTAACTTTATAGGTACTTGATCTGTTCTAAGGTGTGCACTGGTAGAGAAACTGTCGTTGGTACATGCTTTCCTAAAGTAGGTCATCTTTAACATATCTTTCAAGTGTAAACTTTTTGAGGAAAGAGTTTGCAGTGCAACACACCATACCACATATACCCCAATTAATATATGCAGCTGCCTCCAGTAAACTCACTCCCTCAGCCTCTGAGTGCTGCCATGATAACTTCATATAATACCCAACCTGTCTCTCTGCCACCATCCAGCTTTACAGTATTTGTCTACTTTAGCATTTTTAATAACAGGCCTGGAAAAAAGAAGGTGTTAAAGCTACGTATGTGTATTTCATTGGCCAAGATGGTTACCAGAAGGATAAGGGTCTATGATCCCTGTTGGAAGTTTTGCAAGCTGCTCAATATGAACTATTAGCACATATTAGACACAGTGCCTTTAAAAAGGCTTGTAGTAAATTGCCTTGCTCTGTATCATATTTACAAATCCCCCAAATCAGAATATTTAAGCTGTGACCCTGGGAATGCCAATAAAAATGGAAACTTTTGGACCAATATCCATAAACCCCTCCCTGTCGTAGTCCAGTTCAGGTGATTATCCCACTAAAATTGGTACTTTAGGGATGTATGTTGTATTATCAGTAGTTTCACATTTGTTTATCATATTTTCATGTTTCTTTTAAACAATAGCATTCAGTTAATGGTTACTGTTTAGGTGAATCACCAACTAAGTAAATCTCTTCACCTGAAAAAGTTCTTCAAACTGACCTACTATCACCCAATTAGTCATGGAGCTAGTAAAATACACAAGATGTACGGACTTAGTCTTCTAAAGGAACTTTGTAAGGAAACACTTCATTACAGTCCCAAATGTCATGGGTTAAAGGGTTCTTCTTTTGAATAGACCAACCGTGAGGTATAAAGGGAGATTTACTGTTCAAAATCCACTCAAATCTTGGTGAAATCTGCACAAAAAACTAGGGTATATGCTTCAAACCACATTTATTTTTAGACACTTTTAGAGGCTTTTCATGACTTCTCTAACAAGGTGGCATAGATTATTGGAGAGGCATGACCTATTTGGAAAGGGGCATTACTTAAGGTGGGACAATGTATGCCAAAAAATGAACCAGAAATTTGGTGCACGTTTCTGGGTAGATTTGAGGGACTTAGTAAAGGGGTCCTCTCGTCAGGATCCTCCGTTTTTAGTCATAAAGATGAAAGGCTACAAAAAGCATCTCTCGCTCTGGAGCACCCAATACACTTTTGCATTACATGGAAAACACATGGATTTGAATGAGAACTATATAATGATTCATTTGCCAGGTGAAGGTGCTGCAAAACACTCAGGTCCACAGACTTCTCTACCATTGCAGTTGTTTGCTGGCAATTCCAACAGTAGGACTCCCTGTGATCAGCTTATTAGTTGGGGAGACTTCTAACAAAATAGATTGTTAGTGCAAGGTGAAGTGTCAGGTGGGGCTAAGCTGCAATACTAAGCACAACCACTATACAATGTATGGCCTTGTGCTTGGTGAGCCGAGAGAAGACCAGAGCATAGTTCATTAAAGCTGCAGTACGGGTGCCAAGACCATACACTGGTTTAACAAGACAGGTTCCACTCAGAATAGGCCTTGCCATGTTCGACCAAAAGAGTTGAGTGCACGTGCTCAGCGTCATATCCAGAGATAGTCTTTTCAACATAGATGTATGAGTGCTGCCAGCATTGCTGCAGAGGTTAAAGGGTGTGGGGTCATTGTTCTGCATAGCTGTGGTCCTAGAAAGAAGTCTCTTCTAAAGATGATGCACAAGAAAGCCGACAAACAGTTTGCTGAAGACAATTAGACTAAGGACATGGATCTGATGTGTGGCAGCAACCAGGCGAGAAGTGCAAAGACAAGTATGTCTTGCCTACAGTCAAGAATGGTGGTGGGAGTGTCATGGTTTGGTTCTGCATGAGTGCTGCTGGCTATGGGAGCTACAGTTCATTGAGGGAACCATGAATGCCAATATGTACTGTGACATACTGAAGCAGAGCATGATCCCCTGCCTTTAGAAACTGAGCCAGAGGGCAGTATTCCAATACGATAATGACCCCAAACACACCTCCAAGATGACCACTGCCTTGCTAGAGAAACTGAGGGTAAAGTTGCTGGACTGGCCAAGCATGTCTCCAGACCTAAACCCTATTGAGCATCTGTGGGGCATCCTCAAATGGAAGGTGAAGAAGCGCAAGGTCTCTAACATCCACCAGCTCCAGGATTTTGTCATGGAGGAGTGGAAGAGGATTCCAGTGGTAACCTGTGAAGCTCTAGTGAACTCAATGTCTTAGACTTAGAGAGTGCGCGAAAATAATGGTGGCCACACAAAATATTGACACTTTGGGCACAATCTGGCCATTTTCACTTAAGTGTATACTCACTTTTGTTGTCAGCGGTTTAGACATTATTGGCTGTGTGTTGACTGTATATCTTATCCAGCCACAAAGTTTTTATGTTCTGTCTTTCAAAGCTTGTCCATTGGTCTTGTCATCTTGGTCTTAGGTTGTACTACAAATTTGTGTAATTTACTACAAATTTCTTTTTCTCCCAGGTTTATATGATTCTTATAAAAAGCAATATTCTAGATCTCAACATAAGATACACATACCATAGGGGATATAAGCCATGTCACGAAGGTGCTGTAACTGTCCTTACATGTTTATTATTTAAATTTTTAAGGGGATTGTGCAGTGGAGTAATACTAATGACCTAGCCTCAGGATGCTGTTTGAAGGAGGTAGCAGCGCTCGTGCTCCTGTATTTCTGTGAGTGACACTCGGTACTGTATAAATCGAAATGTTTTGAATACATTGTTTCCATTTTTATAATTTTAATATCATTAAAGGCAATCTGTCACCAGCAAAAAACTGCCCCTGGGACACTTTGGAGACATGGCCGTGCTACTGGCTCCAAAACTAAGTCAATGTAATACCAAGCTGTTAGTGTACATTCTTCTAATCAAACGATCCGTCCATGCAGAGGTTCGCCTCTGTGCACCTCCTGCTGTCATTCCAGTTCATTGTTGTTCTCCCAACTACAGGGACACACAGCTTTCAACAGTGCTGAGTTCATGGTCTAGGCATGTACAAATTTGCCAGAATGATAAAGCAAGGTCTCTCAGTTCAAGGATTTTTCTTCTGTCGTCTTAGTTTGCAACAGGTGGCGATAAATGGCAGGTACATGAACAGGAGGCATTGCAGAAACATCCTTAATTCAATTTATGAGGTTTCATGTGGCTAAAAATTTTTGGTTTCAATCTGACTTTTATGCAACTCTTACATGCCAAAGATTGGAGCTAGGTGCTTGAAAATTTGTCTGAAAATCTTCTGACCCCTGCTTCTTTTCTTAATTTGTACACACTTATGACTTGTCCTTTTTGGTCTTGTAATTTCAATGTTGAGGAGTGTATAACTAGTTAATGCTCTTAGGTTGAATTATTAGGCTGCATGCGAACCATGCGGTCCAGTAAGATTCGCATGTGGATCATGGCGGATTAAGGGGCCACAGCTGTACTTGCCAGCCCTCATCTGTACATGTTATATGAAACAAATAGCATGTACAGGGGCTACCCGGAAAGTAGACTTGCAACCTGGCATTTAGTAGTGACCCTTGTCCGAATCTCAATGCCAACACCAGTGTTTATAGGCAACCTTTGATTATTTTTTAATCTTTTTAAATTAATTAAATTTAGAAGCAATTTCACATGTTATGTTAATTGCCATTCACCATTAAGAATTTCCTTATCACCTGTTCTCTTCAGCTTTTCCCTCATGATCTTAGTCTTGGAAGCATATTATTTATATTTCTGGTCGTTGTGCGGTATTTCCATCTCTCACTGCTGGAACAGTTTTAAATATCACAAATATTTTTGCTAAATTTCAGTAAACAACTCTGTTGTCCAGGTGAACATTTCTGGTGTTCCTCCTGCAGTGCGGGTCACATGACTTGTGCACAGGCTCTTTTCAGTTTATAATGTCGACTTACCTCATCAGGGACTAACATTTTCCCTGGTAACCAGCAAAATATTGATCTCATGAGAAATAGTAATTATTCTGACATCGTCACCTATGACACTTGTCACTCCAGCTGAAATAGAAATGTTTATGGTACTTCTGAATAGTCCTTTCACTGTCCAAAAAATTCATGGGGAGATTATGTTTTAATATTTGCAAATATATTGTAATGGACGTTGCCATTATTTGCTGTCTAATCAACATAAAAAGAGTAAATTAAAAGAGCGGATAAAGTACATATGAAATTATTGTAGAGACAGTTAGTTTTGCAGAATTCACCAAAGTTGTTGTCAGGGTTACATGATGATACAGTATGTTCACACTTGTGTTATGGGTTCCACTTGTAATGGAATCCACAAAAGAACTCATGGGCTCCTTGTATAATGAATACCATTGGAGCCTGACAGACCTCGTTGACTTACAATAGGGTCTGTTGGAATAATAGCACTTCATAGGCTTGATATATGGACAGTATATGATCTCAGGTTTTATATTCGACAAATGCAACACTGTTTATACACCATACTGCCACCTTGACACAGGGTCTCCAATCCAGTCTCTAATCATTACAGACAATATCAGACTATGTAGGGACACATCTTTAAAAGGGAATGATATGAGCGACAGTACAAAAAGTATTTTGTGGAAATCAAAATTTTTACTATGACACGTCAGAAGAGGTGACTGACCACTACTCTATAAGTCCACTGACTCACAGATGATATTTTCTCTGATTGTAGACATTCTCCTCCCATCTCTTCTCCATTCAGCCCAGTCAACTGTGCTAACTGTGCCTGAAAAGTTTGCTGCCCAGACATCTTTGGCCCCTCACTTCTGCAGCCCATTCACACCGCCAATAACAACACAAATAAATTCACACCCAGACCAAACTCCAGAAATACAGACCTAGGCTCATAAGTGGTGTGCCATTCTTGAAAAAGAGGTCAATGATTGGCTACAGCAGTCATGTGACCAAGAACAGGACATAATCACTTCTGGTCTGGTGTATCTGGTGTAGATCGGAAACAGTGAAGTGGTTCCATCGTGCTGGAATGGCTTGACTTTCAAAATGTGAGTAGTGATTTTTTTCTATACATACAGTACATTCCTGTTTGTCATAAATTTTTCAGTTGTCAGAAAACTGCTTTAAAACTATACCATATAAGTAGTGAATAGTATGTTATAGGACTCTGAGAAGGGAGAACAGTTGACAGGGTTCTCTTAGAAGTGTTTTTAGGTAGTGTGGGACATATCAAAAGTTTTGTTTGTTGGAGGCTGAGCACTAAGACCCTAAACTTTTCATATGTCCAACACTCTAGAATGAAGGGAGAGAAGTGTTCACCTAACACGCTCGCTCGCCTCCATGCACGAAACGGGAGTGAGATGGGCCTAAAGATCTTCTATTGAGTGTGTCTCGCTTCCTGTCCTGCAGCAAGGAGAAAGAGCGCGCTAAGTGAGCACTTCTCCTCCCTCATTCTAGAGATCGTGGGGGTCTCTGTGCTCAGATCCCCACCAATCTGAACTTTTGACATGCCCCTGTATGAAGCAGCAGAAACACGGCAGCTATGGTGCCCATGGCACTCGTGAGTGGACACCATCTTTAAAGATCCAACTTCCACAATACTATTTTGGCAGAGGTCGGGAAAGGGTTAAACACCAGGTAACTTATACATAGAGATGGCCTTGCAGTTCGCCCGGCGGTCATTTCGCGGCGAACTTTGATCGTTCGTGATTCGCAGAACATACGAACATATGGCGATATTCGCACGCACCAATTTTTTTTGCATAGTGCCTAATTTTTACCCATGACACATCCATCAGGTGGGACAGGACATCCAATTGAGACGTTTCAGCACATGGACACACACCCTACCCTATAAATAAACCCGATCTGGTCGCTATTTTACATTTAGTCTTTTGCCAGTGTAGGGAGAGGTTGCTGTGTGGAGCAGGGACAGACTGTTAGAGAATATAGAGACACCAAACGCTATCTTATAGGGCCACAAAAGTTTTTTTAAGGACTGGTATAGGTGTGCTATCGATAGGTGTCACTTACTGACGGGTGTAATATACTTATAATATACTTTCTAACATAGAAAGTATATTATAGTGCATTTGTATTGTGCAGCAGTTGTGTGCGGTTCTGCTACGATACTGCAGCTATACAGAGGGACAAACGTCATTGGAACAACTAATTGCAACTGGTGTGATATAACAGTTGCCCAAAAAAAATCTGATTGAGGCAGGGGTGTGATATACCTATAATATAATTTCTATATAGTGCAGCATTTGTGTGCAGTTCTGCTGAGATACCACAGCTATACAGATGGACAAAAGCCATTGGAACAACTGATTGCAACTGGTGTGATATACCAGTTGCCCCCTAAAAAAACTGATTAAGGGGTTCTATATACCTGCTTCCACAAATTCTGCTCTTCTATAGGGACTTTGTCACAGGGTCATTTTGAAAATGACAGGCAGAGGAAGAGGCAGGCCATTCCACAGGGGTGGTGGTGGACGGGCAGGTGCACCAGGCCAGAGCCTAAGTGGGAAGTTGGAGAAGGTGCATGCGATTATGTCAAAAGACATACCAGAGTTGGTTGAGTGGCTCAATCAGCCTTCCGCTTCTGCACCCTCCTCATCCTCTGTATCTGCACCCTCCTCCCTCTCTGCTGTGTACACCCCCAAAGACACCATCACCACCATAGCCCCTTCACTCGAGTCAGAGGAATTATTTTCCCATCAATTCCCAGACCTTACCGATGTGCAGCCATTCTTGGCATCGGATGAGTAAGAGGAGGTAGCAACGGCCTCCACCCAGCGGTCTGACGACCAAGGAGGGTGGTCCCCGCTGTTGTTGCTTACTCTGAGATTTCTAATGTCAGTGGTAGTGAAGGTGACGATAATGACGTGTTGATGGACGCCAATAGAAGAAGAGGAGGGGAGTTCAGAGGGAGAGACAGATAGGGAGGAGAAAGAGGAGAAGCAGGCAGAACAGTGCACAGTAGGCAAAAAGCAGACGGCAAATGTATCTGGAGCGAGCTATCCACCATGCACGGTCACATCTTGCGCTCCCAGGACGCCAGCACATGGCTCCGCAGTGTGGGCTTTTTTTTTAATTGTCAGCTGCTGATAATAGTGTTGCCATCTGCAGCCTGTGCTGTCAACGCATAAGTCGCAGTAAGCCCAACACTCACCTAGGGTCGACCGCCTTAAGAAGGCAACTGGCTTCCCATCACTGAGCCCAGTGGGAGCAATGCCATCAAAACCCACAAAGCCACACTCCTGGTGCTCCATGTTCTGCCTCTTCTCCTTCTCCTCTCTCCTCCCATTCGTCCTCCACTCCACCTTCCACTGTGCCATCGTCTCGTTCATCTGGCACAAGGCAGGCTTCCGTGGCCCAAATGTTCGAGTGTAAAAAAATTATGACGCCGGATAATCCTCTTGCCGAACGGCTGACTGCTGGCTTGTCGGAACTGCTAGCCCGCCAACTACTGCCATATAAATTGGTGGACTCTTAGAAATCTTGTGGCCATTGGCACACCACAATGGAAGGTCCCCGGAAGGAAATTTTTCTCCCAGAAGGGTATCCTGGAGCTATATGGCCACGTTCAGCGGCAAGTGAATGTATCTCTGGCACACAGTGTCATTGCCAAGATACATCTGACCACAGACACAGGCAGGGAAGATACATAACTTTTATTGACCACTGGGTGAACCTTCTGATGGCCGTCAAACATGTAACCCATGTGGATTTGGTGTTACAGCCACGGATTGCATGCAGGCCTGCCTCCTCTTCTCCTCCTCCTACTCCATCCTCCGTCTCCTCCTCGGCCGACTCCTCCTTTTCCACTGCTATCGCCTCTTCCGCTGCACCCTCCAAGTTCCCCAGAACCTATTTGACGTGCCAGGTGAGACTTTGCCATGCTGTGCTGCGGCTGTTGTGCCTGGAAGCCAAGAGCCACACCAGTCCTGCACTGCTTTCAGCTCTGCGGTCACAGGCTGATCAGTGGCTAACCCTGCTCAATTTGACAGTTGGTAAAGTGGTGTACGACAACTATGCCAATCTGCTCAGCTCGCTGAAACATGGCAAAATGACACACGTGCAGTGCATGGCACACATCCTGAACTTAGTCGTGCAGCAATTCTTTGCCAAATACCCCAATGTCCAGGATGTCTTGTGTCTGGCCATTTTAGAAGATCTTACATGGCCATGGCTCGCCTTGCTGACATTCAGCGGCGACACCACTTGCCCGTCAGACGTCTGATTTGTGACTGCCCGACACACTGGAACTCCACCTTGTATATGCTTGATAGGCTTCTCCATCAGAAACGTGCATTAACGACTACCTGTACGAACTCTGCAGCAGGACAGGTTCTGGGGAGCTTTTTTTTTTTTTCACCGGGCCAGTGGCTACTCATGCACGACGCATGCAGACTTCTGCAGCCATTTGATGAGATCACCAAACTGGTCAGTCGCAGTCAGGGCGCCATCATTGACATCGTACCTTACGCCTTCTTTCTGGAGCATGCATTGTGTCGTGTCATTGATCAAGCCGTCAAGGAGCAGGAAGATGAGGAAGTCACAATGCTGAATAAATTCCATTAGGGGGCTACTCCATCTGAGACAAGTCAGCAGGAGTCTGAAGTGGAGTCAGAGAAGGATGGTGCCTGGGGGAGGTGGAGGAGAAGCAAGAAGAGCAAGCTTTAAACTTTTCTGGGATTGCTGAGAGATGCTGCATTTTGCTGTTGTGGGCGCTGGCAGAGGAATTTCCACCCACAGAGAAACATTTGCGGGTACCAATCCTACAGCGGATGCAAGAAGAGGGCGGTTTGAAGATGTGTTGGTCACTTCAGATATGATATCATTCTTGCAGCCAACCCATCGACAGCTGCCCTCCGGGTCCAGCCTCAGGGAATGCCTAGACCGAAAGGTGTCCAACTACATCGGGTTAACGGCCGATGTGGACACTCTGAGAAGCGAGGATCCCCTGGACTACTGGGTGTGCAGGCTTGACCTGTGGCCAGAGCTGGCATAATTTGCCATGGAACTCTTGGCTTGCCCCTCATCCAGTGTCCTGTGCGAAAGGACGTAAAGAGCAGCAGGGGGGATAGTGACCGATAAGCTCACCCGCCTGGCTCACAACAGTGTGGACTACCTCACATTTCTAAAAATGAATGAGGCATGGATTTCGGAGGAATTCAAAACCTATGACGACCACATTTAATTGAATTTCCTCATGACAGCCCACAAGTATCTGCCACCGGCCAGAACAAATAATGGTCCCTGTCTTAGGTAAATACAGCGGCATAAAAGGCCTTTTCTGTCCGGTGAATGCCTAATGTTCGGGACCTCGGAGGAATTTAACACCTGTGACGACCGCGTGTTATCGAATTTCAACTATTATTATTTGGATTTTTTTCAAGAGGGGGGATTTCATTTGCCATGTTTTTAATCCAATTTTATATTTTTTGTTTTTTTTAAAATATGTATTTGATATCTATTTGTACTGGCCTTTAGTAAAATTGATATCTAATGACCGTCTAATATACCTCCAGCCACATAATTACTTGTTCTTTTCTGTCCGGTGAATGCCTAATGTTTGGGGCCTGTATTACACTGGCCTGCAGAAAAATTTATATTGAATGGCCGTCTAATATACCTCCATTAAAGTGAATGGGGCCTGCAGCGAACTTGCGGTTCGCGAACATTTGATCGCGATCGCGAATCGTCCCGGCCGATATTCGTCCATCACTACTTATACATATATATATTAAGAAAACCTTTACCTAATTTAATTTAGCACCTAAAGCAGTTAGTTTTTATTCTACTGGAAGATGTTTAATTGGTGTACACTAGAGGTGCACAACCTTTTTAAGTCCAAGGGCCAGATTATCATATTGAATAATTCCCAAGCACCTCAATAAAACTTAAAGTATTCTGACACATTAAGTGCATGAACCACTTTCAAGACTCTTACATATTGGGAGAATGGGCATCCCCTTCTCTTCTCAATCAGCATTCCAATGAGTGTGTGGCTCTCCCATAAACTACAATGGAGCAAGTTGCATGCCTGCCCTCCCACCTGTCTTACTCATATACCGGTACTTCTTTCTGGAGTGCCATACAGGGTTAAAGGGATATATGGGGCCACAGAATGCACCATTAGTGCTTATTCATCCATGCTTCTGCACTATGTGCCACTCCTCTCTGACATGAAAACTCATTTGAGCAGCCACACAAAGACGTACAGTTTTTATGTCCAGATGGTTGGGGGCTACACAGAATGGCATTGAGAGCCGCATGTGGAGACTGGGCCACAGTGTCTGTACCCCTGGTCTACAGACATGGTTTAGTTAATTTAACTGCATCTTAACAAAATATGAAATTATGATCATCATCATTATACCCCTGGTGTAGTTTTGGAAAAGTTATCAAACAATTGTAGACAGAATTTTTCCTACTCATAAAAAGGTTGCCAAAGAATTACAAGTGATAGCCTATACTAAACCATCAATATCTGTTTGACAAGGTGCCGACACCCCGCATCACTGCCGATAAACTGTTCTCCAGTAGCTCTCGAACTACACAGCTTCATCTACTGTGCAATGGACTGAGCTATTTACTGCAGAGCTTCCCCTACTGAATTGAATGGAAGCAGTGCTGCAGTAACTAGCCTTATCGACTACAGAGTGGACTGAACTGTAAAGTGCCGGTGCTGACTTCCAGTGCAAGAGCTACTGCAGAACAAGTGATCGGTAGGGTGGGGGCCATCAGACCACTTCCAATCAGATAGTCATGGCCTATCCTGAGGCTATCACTTTTAAAATCCTGGATAAACCCTTTAACTGTTTCATTATAATTTAGGTAACCCTTTCCATTTAGTTTACACCATACTTACCTTGGCCGTATACCTGGAGGGTAATCTGTTATGGACTGGTGAATTGTTTGTTAAATGTTAATGACTCAATTTGTTAAGTACCTTTCTTATCATTGCCAGATGTGGAGAAAACTGAATCAGGATTATTTCATCCCAAGGAAGGAGAAATTATCTGGATGGAATTTTGACTTTTTTTTTTTACAACTTGCAAAGATAAAAAGATAAATGTAAAGGAAACTTTTTTTTTCTCTAAAAAATGAGCCACTGTTAATGATCTGAAACCACATATAAATATGCCATTTGAGTATATTCCAGCTCCTTTTTCCTTACAAAGACAAGGATTTAATAAAGCTACTGGCTTTCTGACACACTCCCAGTAATAATAAACTTTAGCTAGCTTTCTTGCATTCCTTGTAACGGGCAGTGCTGTATTATTGTTATTGCTTTAATAATGTACTGTCAGCTATAAAGTACTGGCAAAGGATTCTAGAAGTTCCTGATTAACTCACCCATACTTGTAATGTTATGATTATGTCTTATTGCACTTTCCTTTGAATGGTTTATAGTGTGGTTACTGTTTCATAAAGTAAATGTGGCTTTTCATTGAAACGGCACCAGTAAAACTGGTCAGTACTTATATATGAACATTTGACCTTCTTATTGCAGTTTAGTGATCAAAAAATACTAAGTGGTCTGCTATTCACTTTTAGAAACATAATATGAACCTTTCCGTGGTGTTACAGATCAATGAGTGTGGACACACTGTGCCAACTAACCAGTTTGGTGTAGGGCTAACCCTAAGGGCACTATTCTGGCACTTGTCCAGTATTCACCTTTTAATCCCTATAGAGGAATCTGGACTTTGCTGCGGGTTAGCAACCAGACTGCTACCTCCGGATACAGACCTGGTGTAGTAGTTGGCAGCTGACCCACAGTGATCATGGACTCTGATGCAACATCAGAAGCTCGGTATATAGAAAATGCACTAGAAGGACATGAAAACTGCAGGTACAGTTTGAACAATCACTGTATTATTTTTTTTTAGATCCAGGCAGCACACAGTTAATGTGGTTGAGGTTAGTCTAAGGATCAACTTGCAGGTGGGGTAGTGGTGAAGCACACACAAGGCAGGCAGGCTCGGAACTAGACGGGATGACAGACTGGGTATAGAACTGAAGAACAGAACTAAACTAAACTAGAAGTGCAGGAGCACACATGTAGGGTGGGTTCCAGACTGGAACACCAAAGGAATGCAGGCAGGAAACAGTGCAGGATAAATGTAGGTAAATCACAATAGCACTAGACTATCATACACCTTTGCTGGTCATCGGGGAACCTAAAGCTCAGGCACTCTCTGTCTGGAGAGGGTACCTTAAATACCCAGGGACCCTCAACCCTAAGGAAGCATCAGGCATCAATATGAAGAGGGCACCAACAACCAGAACGCCGGATAGCGTGGTGAGTGGTTCAACAGCCATGCCTGCAGAGGACAGCAGGAGGGCATGGACCGCAGACCTAACAAGTGGCATACCTTCAATAAAGGCAGACCCCATGACTGCTATGGGGCGCTGGGGAGGGGGCCCAGTGCTCAACTCCTTTTTTTCCAGATATGAAAACACTGCATTTCCCAGCAGTTATCATTAGAAGGAGATCATTGCAAATTGATGATTACAGCTTCCATTTCTGTCATTTGTTACTACATAAATTCCTATGCACTGAGCTCCCTCTAGTGGTTGTTGCACTCAGACATCTTTGTAATAGATGGGAGATTTATCAATGTATTCATGGCAGTTGTCTGGCGTGAATACATTGAGGCATATAGTGATCAGAATGAGCACCATATTTATTAAGCACTTTTTCTGACATAGATGTTGGATAAAATGGGTGAGACTTATGACAATTTAACAAAAAAATAAAATTTCTCTTAATAAAAAAAAAGCTAATTGATCAGAAATCTCAGATTTGTATTCTGCATTGCCTAGGAATGATTGACGCACTTGAACTGGAAAACCAGATGATGTAGAGGGACCAATACTATTTGCCATAGGGCCCTACTAGATTTGTGTATGCCCCTGGGACCTATTATACACGTTTTTGGAATGATAAATGTATGACAACATAGCCAGCATGTGATAAAACTGTGACTAATGATAATTAGTGTCGAGCGAATTGAGCTGCCGATCATGGATCCGAAGTCGAATCGGTCAAGCACTTTGATTTTAATGCTGTCTTCATACAGCATTAAAATTCATTGCCTCCAGAGAAAAGGGTGAAGAGGCTTCTTCTTTAACAGATCTGTTAGAGATGATAAAAAACCAGGTCAGCAATGACGCCAGATGCCATGTGGAAGGGAGACTAAAAAATTCTTCCGGCATGGGCATTAATTTACTGGATTCCCTGGATTTTGGACACATTGGGTCAGGGCCTGAAACTGGAGTTTCGCTCCCTACCCTGTCAAGATTCATGGTAACAAAATCATCACGAGTAGAAGAAAATGCTACAATATCAGAAGTTCTATCCCTGAGAGAAAAGAAGGTTTTGGTACCAGTGCCAAGCGGTCAGGAGGGAGAGGGTTTCTACTCTCAGCTTTTTTTAGTCAGAAAACCCGATGGTTCCTTCAGAACCATCATAAATGTAAAAAAATTTAATCGATTCTTACTGCTAAAAAAATTCAGGATGGAAACTATAAAGTCAGTAATAAATCTGTTGTTTCCAGGGTGCTTCATGGCTGTACTAGACTTAAAAGATGCTTACTTTCATGTTCGTATTTGTCAAGAACATCAAAAATATTTAAGGTTAGCAGTGGAGATAAAAGGAATCATCAATCACATGCAGTCCTAGACCCTTCCCTTCGGGTTATCAATAGCGCCCAGGGTATTTACCAAAATAGTGGCAGAGATGTCGGCTCACATTCGAGAGAAAGACATGCTATTTATTCCACACCTGGACGATTTTTGGGTTGTAGCATAGACCAAGGATACCTGCAGCAGAGCGTTACAGGAAGTGATCCAGATCCTGGAAGACTTGGGATGGATATTGAACAAGCCGAACCCTCTTCAGTGCCAGCAATTCCTAGGTCTGATCCTAGATTCCAGAAAGCAGATGTGTTTATTGCCAGAGGACAAAATCTTGAACATAGGGGAAAAAATACAGACCTTGATCAATCATCAAAAATTTCCTTGCGGAAAGGTATGTAGATCCTGGGAAGCCTAACTTCGTCTATTCCGGCGGTCATGTGGGCCCAGTTTCACTCAAGAGATCTTCAGTGGGAAATATTGACAGCTTATCAAAAAGGGAGGCAACCCTTAGAACTAAAGATAGAGGTTTCGGCCCAGACCTTACTCAAACTGGAATTGTGGTTAAATATAGACAATTTAAGTCAGGGAATTCCATGGATAAGAAACAACTTAGTATGCCTAATGACCAATGCAAGCCCTTGGGGCTGGGGCGGGCACTTTCAAGATCTATCTTTTCAGGGGCTATGGAAAGGGAGCATGAAGTTGGCATGCTCCAATATGAAACAGTTGATGGTGGTAAAGTTTGCAATTCTAAAAGTACTTCCGTTAATTATAGGCAGGGACTTGAGGATAATGTCAGACAACAGTACAGTGGTGTCCTATATAAACAAACAGGGGGGTACCAGAAGCCAAAGTCTGATGTCTATGCTCAGCTCAATTATTCAGATAGTGGAACAGTACAGTCGTGGCCAAAAGTTTTGAGAATTACATAAATATTGGAAATTGGAAAAGTTGCTGCTTAAGTTTTTATAATAGCAATTTGCATATACTCCAGAATGTTATGAAGAGTGATCAGATGAATTGCATAGTCCTTCTTTGCCATAAAAATTAACTTAATCCCAAAAAAACCTTTCCACTGCATTTCATTGCTGTCTTTAACCCCTTAAGGACTCAGCCCTATTTCACCTTAAGGACTTGGCCATTTTTTGCAAATCTGACCAGTGTCACTTTAAGTGCTGATAACTTTAAAACGCTTTGACTTATCCAGGCCGTTCTGAGATTGTTTTTTCGTCACATATTGTACTTCATGACACTGCTAAAATTGGGTAAAAAAGTTAATTTTTTTGCATAAAAAAATACCATATTTACCAAAAATTTTGAAAAATTTGCAAATTTCAAAGTTTCAGTTTCTCTACTTCTGTAATACATAGTAATACCCCCAAAAATTTTGATGACTTTACATTCCCCATATGTCTACTTCATGTTTGTAGCATTTTGGGATTGATATTTTATTTTTTGGGGATGTTATAAGGCTTAGAAGTTTAGAAGCAAATCTTGAAATTTTTCAGAAATTTACAAAAACCAAATTTTTAGGGACCACTACAGGTCTGAAGTCACTTTGCGAGGCTTACATAATAGAAACCGCCCAAAAATGACCCCATTCTATAAACTACACCCCTCAAGGTATTCAAAACTGATTTTACAAGCTTCGTTAACCCTTTAGGTATTGCACAAGAGTTATTGGCAAATGGGGATGAAATTTGAGAATTTCATTTTTTTGCCTAATTTTCCATTTTAACCCATTTTTTCCACTAACAAAGCAAGGGTTAACAGCTAAACAAGACTGTATCTTTATTGCCCTGACTTTGCCGTTTACAGAAACACCCCATATGTGGCCGTAAACTACTGTACGGGCACACAGTAGGGCGTAGAGTGAAAGGTGCGCCGTTTGGTTTTTGGAGGGCTGATTTTGCTGGACTGTTTTTTTGACACCATGTCCCATTTGAAGCCCCCTGATGCACCCCTAGAGTAGAAACTCCATAAAAGTGACCCCATCTAAGAAACTACACCCCTCAAGGTATTCAAAACTGATTTTACAAACTTTGTTAACCCTTTAGGTGTTGCACAAGAGTTATTGGCAAATGGGGATGAAATTTGAGAATTTCATTTTTTTGCCTAATTTTCCATTTTAACCCATTTTTTCCACTAACAAAGCAAGGGTTAACAGCCAAACAAGACTGTATCTTTATTGCCCTGACTCTGCCGTTTACAGAAACACCCCATATGTGGCCGTAAACTACTGTACGGCCACACAGCGGGGCGTAGAGTGAAAGGTGCGCCGTATGGTTTTTGGAAGCCAGATTTTGCTGGACTGTTTTTTTGACACCATGTCCCATTTGAAGCCCCCCTGATGCACCCCTGGAGTAGAAACTCCATAAAAGTGACCCCATCTAAGAAACTACACCCCTCAAGGTATTCAAAACTGATTTTACAAACTTTGTTAACCCTTTAGGTGTTGCACAAGATTTAATGGAAAATAGAGATACAATTTCAAAATTTCACTTTTTTGGCAGATTTTCCATTTTAATATTTTTTTTCCAGTAACAAAGCAAGGGTTAACAGCCAAACAAAACTCATTATTTATGGCCCTTATTCTGTAGTTTACAGAAACACCCCATATGTGGTCGTAAACCGCTGTACGGGCACACGGCAGGGCGCAGAAGGAAAGGAATGCCATACGGTTTTTGGAAGGCAGGTTTTGCTGGACTGGTTTTTTTGACACCATGTCCCATTTGAAGCCCCCCTGATGCACCCCTAGAGTAGAAACTCCAAAAAAGTGACCCCATTTTAGAAAGTACGGAATAAGGTGGCAGCTTTGTTGGTACTAGTTTAGGGTACATATGATTTTTGGTTGCTCTATATTACACTTTTTGTGCGGCAAGGTAACAAGAAATAGCTTTTTTGGCACGTTTTTTTTTTTTTTGTTATTTACAACATTCATCTGACAGGTTAGATCATGTGGTAATTTTATAGAGCAGGTTGTCACGGACGCGGTGATACCTAATATGTATACCTTTTTTTTATTTATGTAAGTTTTATACAATAACTTCATTTTTAAAACCAAAAAAAGTTTTAGTGTCTCCATAGTCTAAGAGCCATAGTTTTTTCAGTTTTTGGGCGATTATCTTGAGTAGGGTCTCATTTTTTGCGGGATGAGATGACGGTTTAATTGGCACTATTTTGGGGTGCATATGACTTTTTGATCGCTTGTTATTACACTTTTTGTGACGTAAGATGACAAAAAATGGCTTTTTTTACACCGTTTTTATTTTTTATTTTTTACGGTGGTCACCTGAGGGGTTAGATCATGTGATATTCTTATAGAGCCGGTCGATACGGACGCGGCGATACCTAATATGTATACTTTATTTTTATTTATGTAAGTTTTACACAATGATTTCATTTTTGAAACAAAAAAAATCATGTTTTAGTGTTTCTTTAGTCTGAGAGCCATAGTTTTTTCAGTTTTTGGGCGATTATCTTGGGTAAGGTATGATTTTTGCGGGATGAGATGACGGTTTGATTGGTACTATTTTGGCGTACATGTGACTTTTTTGATCACTTTTATTACCTTTTTTGGGAAGTAAGGTGGGCAAAATTTCAATTTTCTCATAGTTTTTATTTTTTTATTTTTATGGTGTTCACCGTGCGGGGAAAGTAACATGACTTTTTTATAGATCAGGTCGTTACGGACGCGGCGATACCTAATATGTGTAGTGTATTTTATTTTTTTTATTTTTATTCAGTGATGAATGTTTTTTTTTTTATCTTAACTTTTTTCACTTTTTTTAACTTTTTTTTTGACCCAGACCCACTTGGTTCTGGAAGATCCAGTGGGTCTGATGTCTGTATAATACAGTACAGTACAATATATATTGTTCTATACTGTATTTTACTTACACTGAACAGATCTATGCTTTCAGCACAGATCTGTTCAGCACCATGGACAGCAGGACGCCTGAGCAGGCGTCCTGTTGCCATGGGAACCCTCCCCGTCTGCTCAGAACTTCGCAGACGGGGAAGGGTAAGCACAGGGCTGAGGGGGGCTCTCTGGGGGCTCTCTCCCTCTCCATCGGGGGGCTGCAAAGGCACAGCAGCCCCCCGATGGAGAGGGAGGGAGCTCCCTGACCGACGACAGTTAACTTTTTCCATACAGCGGTCCGTACGGACCGCGGTATGGAAAGGGTTAAACGGCTGACATCTGCACAGATGTCAGCCGTTTATACCAGGGTGCCAGCAATGTGCTGGCACCCTGGTATAACCACTAGAAGCCAACGATCATTCATGGGGAGGCGGGCGGGGGATCGCGATCCCGCCTGCCGCACCGCCCGCCTCCCGCACCGCCCCCACCGCATGCGACACCCCCCCCGCACCACCCGCCGGCATAAAATCGTGCAGGGGTGCAGGGGGGGGTGAAAAATATTGATTATAGGCACTCAAAAGTTTCTGATCCCCGCGGGCATCAGAAACTGCAAAAAGCGCAGCAAACCGCAGGTCTGAATTGACCTGCGGTTTGCTGCGATCGCCGACACGGGGGGGTCACATGACCCCCCCGGCGTTGTCACAGGATGCCGGCTGAAGGATTTCAGCCGAAATCCCGTTCCGTTTAACCCCTCGGGCGCCGGAATACTGAGTTCAAGTTAGGACGTACCGGTACGCCCTGAGTCCTTAAGGACTCGGGAAATAGGGCGTACCGATACGCCCTGCGTCCTTAAGGGGTTAAAGGACCTGCTGAGATAATTTCAGTAATCGTCTTGTTAACTCAAGGCTGGAGATCATTATGTCAGGCTGATTGGGTTAAAATGGCAGACTTGACATGTTAAAAGGAGGGTGATGCTTGAAATCATTGTTCTTCCATTGTTAACCATGGTGACCTGCAAAGAAACACGTGCAGCCATTATTGCGTTGCATAAAAATGGCTTCACAGGTAAGGATACTCAGATTGCACCTCAATCAACAATTTATAGGATCATCAAGAACTTCAAGGAAAGAGGTTAAATTCTTGTTAAGAAGGCTTTAGGGCGTCCAAGAAAGCCCAGCAAGTGCCAGGATCGTCTCCTAAAGAGGATTCAGCTGCAGGATCAGAGTGCCACCAGTGCAGAGCTTACTCAGGAATGGCAGCAGGCAGGTGTGACCGCATCTGCACGCACAGTGAGGCGAAGACTTTTGGAAGATGGCCTGGTGTCAAGAAGGGCAGCAAAGAAGCCACTTCTCTCCAAAAAAAACATCAGGGACAGATTGATTTTCTGCAGAAAGTATGTTGAATGGACTGCTGAGGACTGGGGCAAAGTCATATTCTCCTATGAAGCCTCTTTCTGATTGTTTGGGGCATCTGGAAAAAGGCTTGTCCGGAGAAGAAAAGGTGAGCGCTACCATCAGTCCTGTGTCATGCCAACAGTAAAGAATCCTGAGACCATTCATGTGTGGGGTTGCTTCTCATCCAAGGGAGTGGGCTCACTCACAATTTTGCCCAAAAACACAGCCATGAATAAAGAATGGTACCAAAACACCCTCCAACAGCAACTTCTTCCAACAATCCAACAACAGTTTGGTGAAGAACAATGCATTTTCCAGCACGATGGAGCACCGTGCCATAAGGCAAAAGTGATAACTAAGTGGCTCGAGGACCAAAACGTTGACATTTTGGGTCCATGGCCTGGAAACTCCCCAGATCTTAATCCCATTGAGAACTTGTGGTCAATCCTCAAGAGGCGGGTGGACAAACAAAATCCCACTAATTCTGACAAACTCCAAGAAGTGATTATGAAAGAATGGGTTGCTATCAGTCAGGAATTGGCCCAGAAGTTGATTGAGAGCATGCCCAGTCGAATTGCAGAGGTCCTGAAAAAGAAGGGCCAACACTGCAAATACTGACTCTTTGCATAAATGTCATGTAATTGTCGATAAAAGCCTTTGAAACGTATGAAGTGCATGTAATTATATTTCACTACATCACAGAAACAACTGAAACAAAGATCTAAAAGCAGTTTAGCAGCAAACTTTGTGAAAACTAATATTTGTGTCATTCTCAAAACTTTTGGCCACGACACTGCAAGTCAATCTCAGCAGTCCACATAAAGGGGAAGGAGAATGTGCAGCCAGATTTTTTGAGCCGTCATATAATTTCCCAGGGGAAATGGAGCCTGGATCCGAAAATTTTTGGACAGATAGTAGACAGCTGGGGTCTTCCATGCATAGACCGTTTTGCTTTAGTCCAGAACAAGAAGGGAGAAATTTTTTTCGCCCTGTCCCTGGAGGGATCCCCCTGTGGTCTAGACGCCTTTCTCCACAGGTGCGCACTCTGATAAGCCAGGGAGCGCGCTCATGCCTATCTCACTTGTATGCTCGCCGCCAGCCGGCGCTCACCTTCCAGGCGGAAAAACCTCACATCTTCCTTGTAGCTGCTTGCTCCAGTGCTCCTGAGCAAGAAAACAGCTGTGCTGTGCGGCCTGTGCCTTCTAGTGAAGTTACCACCTCACCAGTGTTGTGTGTGTCACAGTGTGTGTCTGAGGATACGCTGCCGCTGAGCTGAGCCTGCAAAAAGCACTGTGGTGTGTGGCAGTTTGGAGTGGTGAAGACAGTCACAGTAGCACTGTGGCAGGACAGTGTGCAGGCAAGAGCAAGCAGACTAGACAGACTAGAGAGGTATTTTTTCAGTTAAGGGCCTTGCTGCCTTGAATTTTCAATAGGGGTATGGGTGTTGAGGAGTCACAAGGCTGCTGCCAGCTAGTGCCAGGGCAGAAATTTACAAGGGGCCCAAATATGGATGGGGAAAGGACCAGGCTTATTAACCTGTAGGATACCAGGGCTGTACCTGTACGGCGCTGCAGGATGTGACTTGAGTCCCAGCGCTGTACAGGTATGGCGGATGATTGAGCAGGTGCAGGAGCTGTGCCCGTCCGATCAGCTGCAACGGGTCCGGCTGTCACTGACAGCTGAGCCCCTACTATCAGGGCAGGGTGCACCGGCATTAGTGAAAACGCCAGCCCGCTCTATAAAAATATAACATGATCTGCCCCGTCAGGTGAACCTTTAAAAAATATATAAAAGCTGTGCAAAAACAGCAGTTTTTTCTTCACCTTCCCTCACAAAATGTGTAATACCAAGCTTACATTGTATTATCATGGTGACAGATTTCCTTTCAAATTTTTAATAACCAGCAATTTTCTGTTTACTAGCGAAAAATATATATTTCGGTATATTTAAATGTAAAAATAAAGTTTATGGTTTCGGCGGGGGGAATGGGTGTCAGAGAAAGTACCCACCCCGGGTGCCAAATACCCTAGGCATGCCACTGCCCACCCTCCACCTCCTCCTCTATGGGAGTTTCTCCTTGTGGGTCCCCAACAGCTACAGGGAAGACAGCAAAATGTGTTAGCTGTTCTTCTTCCGCTGTCATCCCTTGCTGCATGAGAGTCAGTAAATATGAGGGGGATGAGATAATTCATACTGCAGTTGTCCCCACTGACTAACTTTGTAGCTTCTTTGAATGGCTTCAGTGTCTCTTGCCTATGCCAATCAGCTCCAACATTACATGGCAACATTTGACTTGACACATAGGAAAGGGAGTGAGAGCAATGCTGTGCCCTTCTACTGTCGGAGACAGGAGGGTGTCCATGGAGGAGGAGGTGGAGGAGGCAGATAAGTGCCTGTGTGGGACCCAGGCCGACACAATCATGGAGGGGTCAAAAAGACCTGACTTTGTTGCTGGGGCGTTGCCAAGCCGCTGCTTAAAAAAAACATTGACCCAGTTGGCCGCGAAAGAAATCTGTACTGTCCCTGCCCATAGCTGCTACTCCAGGTGTCCGACGTGGTGGGAACCTTGCCGCACAATGACAATCCCAAGTTGTGCGCCATGTGAGAGTAAGAGACAGGGATAGCTTTTTGGGAGAAATAATGGAGGTTGAGCACACACCATCAGCTCCCTAAAGGCAGCCGACTCTACTAAATGGTACAGCAGTGACTGCACCGCCTGCAACTTGGCCAGGTGGGGGTTCAGGTTGTAGACAAGCTAATTACGTAATGCTTCAATAATAGTTTTCTCATGGTCACAAATTCCGTTATGGATATCTCCCGAAGGAGAGAAGGACAAGGAGGAGGAGGATCTTAGACGGAGAAGAAGTTGATGACGATGACAAGGACAATGTATTGCTTGGGGATACCACAAAGAAGACTAGAAGAAGGGGGACAGACTTGTTCTGAATGGGAATTCTGGACAATTCTATGTTCCAAAAGGATCCAGTTATGCCATCTCATGTGCTGTGATAGAAATCTGATATCTATGTTTGTGTTTAAATGTCCACGGCTTACTTTAAACCAGCAGATCTTGTACATGGCTGTGGTTTTGTGTGCTGCTCATGTGGAGAAAAAATGTGGAGCTTGGCACAGGTCTGGCACATTTTTTGCCTGTGCCCACAGTATCAGCACAATCACTGGTTCTCAAGCTGACCAGCTGCATTGAAAAACATGCATTGTAGGGGCAGTGATAGAGGGTTCTCTATGCAACTAGCTGGTGGGAAGAGCTATAAACTAGCGGGGTGTTAGGGGCAGAGATAGGGGAGTGTCTTTGTAATTAGCTGGTGGGAGGAGCTATAAACTAGCTGGATGTTAGGGGCAGTGATAGGTGAGAGTCTATGTAACTAGCTGGTGGGAGGAGCTATAAACTAGCTGGGTGTTAGGGGCAGTGATAGGGGAGTGTCTATGTAACTAGCTGGTGGGAGGAGTTGTAAACTAGCTGGATGTTAGGGGCAGTGATAGGTGAGAGTCTATGTAACTAGCTGGTGGGAGGAGCTATAAACTAGCTAGGTCTTAGGGGCAGTGATAGGGGAGTGTCTATGTAACTAGCTGGTGGGAGGAGATATAAACTAGCAGGGTGTTAGAGGCAGTGATAGGGGAGTGTCTATGTAACTAGCTGGTGGGAGGGGCTATAAACTAGCTGGGTGTTAGGGGCAGTGATAGGGGAATGTCTATGTAATTAGCTGGTGGGAGGAGCTATAAACTAGCTGGGTGTTAGGGGCAGTGATAGGGGAGTGTCTATGCAACTAGCTGGCGGGAGGAGCTATAAACTAGCTGGGTGTTAGGGGAAGTGATAGGGGAGTGTCTATGTAACTAGCTGGCGGGAGGAGCTATAAACTAACTGGATGTTAGGGGCAGTGATAGGAGAGAGTCTATGTAACTAGCTGGTAGGAGGGGCTATAAAGTAACTGGGTGTTAGGGGGAGTGATAGGGAGTGTCTATGTAACTAGCTGGTGGGAGGAGCTATAAACTAGCTAGGTGTTAGGGGCAGTGATAGTGGAGTGTCTATGTAACTAGCTGGGGGAGGAGCTATTAACTAGCTGGGTATTGGGGCAGTGATAGGGGAGTTTCTATGTAATAAGCTGGTGGGAGGAGCTATAAACTAGCTGGGTGTTAGGGGCAGTGATAGGGGAGTGTCTATGTAACTAGCTGTTGGGAGGAGCTATAAACTAGCTGGGTGTTGTTAGGGGCAGTGATAGGGGAGTGTCTATGTAACTATCTGGTGGGAGGAGCTATAAAACAGATGGATGTTATTAGGGGCAGTGATAGGGGAGTGTCTATGTAAATAGCTGGTGGGAGGAGCTATAAACTAGCTGGGCGTTAGGGGCAGTGATAGGGAAGTGTCTATGTAACTAGCTGTTGGGAGGAGCTATAAACTAGCTGGGTGTTGTTAGGGGCAGTGATAGGGGAGTGTCTATGTAACTATCTGGTAGGAGGAGCTATAAAACAGATGGATGTTATTAGGGGCAGTGATAGGGCAGTGTCTATGTAAATAGCTGGTGGGAGGAGCTATAAACTAGCTGGGTGTTAGGGGCAGTGATAGGGAAGTGTCTATGTAACTAGCTGGTGGGAGGAGCTATAAACTAGCTGAGTGTTGTTAGGGGGGGTGATAGGGGAGTGTCTATGTAACTAGCTGAGTGTTGTTAGGGGCAGTGATAGAGAAGTGTCTATGTAACTAGCTTGGTGTTGTTAGGAATTGTGGCAGAGAAAGAAGTGCATCATGGGTTTGGTTGAATACAGCAACAGAAAGTGCTATATACAGGATGTAACAAGGCAGTGTGATGTTCACATGGTAAAACTTTGTCAGGGGAGTACAAATACATGGTAAAGAGGGGTCTGGGAGTCTAATTTGCAAAAATGCATGGGGAAGATGTACGTGAGGTAAGCATCTACAAGAGTATATTTGTTAAAAACCATAGAAATCCCAGTCCAACACCCTGGACTCTAACCGATCAACTGTTTTGAGAAGACAGCAGCATTCCTGTGAGCGCTGCTGCCTTCTCACAGCTTACCAAGCATAGCGTCATATATTGTATAGTGTCTGTGCTTTTTTTTTACTGATGACCTTTAAAGATTTTTGCCAGAGAACTCCTAAATGATACCTTTTACTTAAACCTATCAGAAATTGCCAGACCAAACAGAAATTATTTATAAATGCGTTATTAAATCATAAGTAAAAAGGTGTTAAAAACAGTGCAAGGAAGGAGGGAAAGGGAGAAAAGAAAAGGTGACGCATCAGTACAGGTATATGGCCAGGGCTAGATCCTAGAAAGGTTGGGAGAGATCATACATGTTACACATACAATAGTTAATACATTTTAAATAATAGTTATGCATTGTTTATACAGTTGACATATGGTGATCAGAGGAACAATGAGAAGTCTTCAGACTCATTAAGTCCATGTGGACATGGAGTGGCCGGGTTTGGAGTGGCCCCAACGCTACACTGAGTCCCCCTGAACACCGTCAAGGTGTCACCACATGTTGCTGCTGGTAAGGCGTGGTGCACCCCAATTGGAAATAATTCCAGAGAGTCAGGGTCTGCAGTAAACCAGGGTGCTTCTTTACTGGAGAAACTCAACAATACAGGCGAGGCATTGGGCTGGCTTCTCCAGTCTCTGTCAGAAGAAGGGTTTGATGCTGAGGAAAGGCCTGAGCTAGCTGTCACTTTTCCATATTGGGACAGACAATACATTTTTCACATGGTGTAATTCCCCATTTGGGTTTACCAACCGCAGGAAAAAGGTCATGGAATAAACCTTGCTTAGTAACTCTTGACCAGATAATCCTTAAGATTTCTCAATCTCCTTGACACTACCAATGGCTTGGAAGTCAAATATTTGACAACAGTGGGGTCCATCAATAAGATAGGCCAAATTTCTGTAAGCATGCTCTCATTTCGGGCCATCTGGATCGATAACTGGCTATGAATCTTGGGTATTTAAGATGCACTTTGCAGCGATGAGGCCACACCCTGCACAAAGGAAAGCCTAAACATGCATCAGGGTTGGCGCCATCCTGGACAAAGACCCACATTATGAGTAATTCATTACTAGCTTTGTTATATGCTGCAATTGTAGATTCACTTTGCACTTTATATTGTCAGCATTGATTGTTGTAATGTGTTGTTATTTACCCTTTGTGGTGATGCCGCCTTTTTTCCCTGCACTGTTTTTAACACTTTTTACTTATGATTTAATGAAGCATTTATGATTATGATGATTTTCTATCCGTAGTTTATTGCCATAGGCACATACATATATCCGAGTACAATGTGGTCGCTATGTATGTACTATCATTGTGATAATGTCATTGACAGTTTAAATTGTTCTTACTGGTGATCTTATAGGCAATGTATATACTGTAGGCTGGCCTCTTATGTTTAGCATTTTTAGAGAGAAAGCTGTATCTATGAACTTGTACTATTTAGTAGTAGCACTTTTTTTGATTTATCGGTTGTTTAATCTTGCACTGAGAACATATTTAAATCACTATGAAAGGTGCACCACAATGATATGCAACTGATAACTCTGGCTAATCCCTCAAGCTGATGTTAAGAACTGAGACTTTAGCCAATGTATTCCTTTCAGGAACACATCGGAGCCCTTTTGCACCACCGTCAAGGTACAGTATCTCAGTGTGGCATGGGTTCCTACCACTAGACTACCTACGGTGTGTGAACACGGTCTGAGAGGTGCTAAGATACAACTTACAGCCAAGCTCCCACATACCTCCATAGTGAAATCACTCAGGTAGTGGGAGAGATAAGGCTGTAAGCCCCACCTATAACAGGCCATGTGACACAGGCTACCAGGTGCAACAGAATGCTACCAGCAGTACGCAATGGCACATTCTAAACATATCAAGAAAAATAACTGAAATAACTAGGCCTAAATGGGCGGAAATGCTCAAAAACCCCAAACACTGTGGCGTGTTTATAACCGGGGGAGCAATTCCTCTGCATGTGATCCGCACTGTGCAGTCTTTATTAAGGTCAAACTGCCAAAGATCTGGAGTTGGGAAATCCACTGGTGCTATACAGATTTCTTGAGATTAGCCTAAAGAGATTACAAATATATTAAAACACATAAAAACTCAGGGAAATTGACTTCAATTACTTTTCCTCCTTCATTAATTCTTGTATCTGACAGGTTAATTCCAGTTAAGAACAGTATGTACAAATCTCAGTTCTGCATTTATTTGTTCCATGATTTAATCCCATTTCAAATTCAGAACCCACAAGGACTAAGCAAACACTGAAACTCCCCTAGTAAATACATTACTACTATCTTCAGTAAATGTCAAAAATCCTGCCCACTGATTTTTGGTAAAACTTTTGAAACGTCAAAGAGACAAATCAAATGTTTTGATCAGTGGGGGTCTGACTGCTGAGATCCCCATCGATAGCGAGAACAAGGAGAGAGACGAGCATGTATATCATGCTCTTTTACCTTTCTGCAAGAGACAGGTTCAATAGAAAGTCTATGTGCCCATCTTAATTTGGTCCTCTGCAGTGAGGAGAAAGAGCACAATATGAGAGTTCTAGTGATTGTTGAGGGTCTCATCGCTCAGACCACCACCGATCAAAACTTTTACATGTCTCTATGACAGGGGCGTTGCTAGGGTCTCAAAAGATCCGGGGCCCATGCCCCAATGAATATGGCCCAGTTCTCTAAGTCGACCCCCCCCACACACACACACACACACACACACACCGCATTTTGCTGTACTTGCTATACAGCAGCACATACCTGTCACATCCAGTGCCTCCAGGGGACATCTCCTCCGATGTAGATCTTCTCTGTCATCATCTTCTCCATTCGGTCTGTACAACTTCTTTCAGCTGCGCCTCGTCTCTGCAGAGTGTGACGCACAGACATATTAGCTTCCTCACATTTCTATCATCATCTCCGAACCTGGAGTCCCTACAGTGTTATCCCGCTGCTCACTGTGCAATACCTCTAAATACTGTGCTGAAGAACAATTAGTGCCCCCATAGTAATAGTACTCCTCATAGTCCCACCAATAGTAATTCTCTTCTAGAATGCCCTCATTAGTAATACTGCCCCCCACAGTGCCCCAAACAGTGATAACGCTCCTCAAGGATGTCCCCATTAGTAGAAGAGTCCTCCAGTATTAATAATACCCTCACAGACCCCTCAGTAGAAATCAGGCCCCCTATTGTTCCCCCAGTGGTAATAAAGCTCTTTACAGACCCCTCAGTAGTAATAAGGCCCCCATAGTGCTCTTAGTAGAAATAAGGCAGATCTATAAGTCCCTCCTGTAGAGCCCCCAGTAGTATTAAAGGGTTTCTATCACTTCATATGACATAATTAGCTGGCAGACACTAGCGATCTGCTAGTGTCTGCTCTGGCCAACCATCCTACTATAATCACTTGTGGGGCAGCGGTTTTGCTAAAAAACTAACTTTTATAAATATGCTAATGAGCCTCTAGGTGCTATGTGGGCGTCATTAGCACCTAGAGGCTCCGTCTACCTTCATACACAGCGGCCGCCCAGCACGTCCCTCCAGCCCGCCCATGTCCTCCTCCGTGTGACGCAGCGGCCGAATTCTCGCGCATGTGCCGTGCGCGGCTGTATTCGGCGCATTAGAGATGTCTGAGCTCGGAGCGGTCAGACATTCAATGCGCATGCGCGGAACAGCCGCGCATGCGCATTGAATGTCTGACCGCTCCGAGCTCAGACATCTCTAATGCGCCGAATACAGCCGCGCACGGCGCATGCGCGAGAATTCGGCCGCTGCGTCACAAGGAGGAGGACATGGGCGGGCTGGAGGGACGTGCTGGGCGGCCGCTGTGTATGAAGGTAGACGGAGCCTCTAGGTGCTAATGACGCCCACATAGCACCTAGAGGCTCATTAGCATATTTATAAAAGTTAGTTTTTTAGCAAAACCGCTGCCCCACAAGTGATTATAGTAGGATGGTTGGCCAGAGCAGACACTAGCAGATCGCTAGTGTCTGCCAGCTAATTATGTCATATGAAGTGATAGAAACCCTTTAAGAACACCTAATGTCCCCTGGATTTGCAGTGCCCCCCTGTAGTTATATTCTTCCCTCTACCATACAATCCCATGTAAATAACATCACAAAATCACACCATCTCTCCTGCCCCCTCCAAAATACAGTCCTAAGTAAATAAGATCACTCCCCTCCCTTCAGCCCCTCCAAACTACAGTCCCATGTAAATAACACTATTTCCCTCCCTCCGTCATATAGTCCCATATAAATAACATCACACCATCTCTCCAGCCCCCTCCAATATACAGTCCCATGTAAATAACATCCCTCTCTATCTACAGCCCCCTCCAAAATATAGTCTCATGTAAATAACATCACCTCCTCCCCAGCCGCCTTCAACATACAGTCCCATATAAACATCACCCCCCAACATTCAGTCCCATTTAAATAACATAATTCCCCCCCCCAGCCACCTTTAACATACAGTCCCATGTAAATAGCATTGCCCCCTCAATATTCAGTCCCATGTAAATAACATCACTCCCTCCCTCAGACCTGTGTAACATTCAGTCCCATGTAAATAACATCACTCCCTCCCATAGCCGCCATCAACATACAGTCCCATGTAAATAACATCACTGCCTCCCCCAGCCCCCTCCAACATACAGTACCATGTAAATAACATCACTCCATCCCACAGCCGCCATCAACATACAGTCCCATCTAAATAACATCACCCTGCCCCCTCCAACATTTAGTCTCATGTAAGTAACATCACTCCCTCCCACAGCCACCATCAATACAGTCCCATATAAATAACATCACTCCCTCCCCCAGCCGCCTCCAACATACAGTTCCATGTAAATAACATCACTCCTTCCTACAGCCACCATCATACAGTCCCATGTAAATAACATCACTCCCTCCCCAGCCACCTCCAACACACAGTTCCATGTAAATAACATCACTCCCTTCAGCCCTAACATACAGTCCCAGTTAAATAACCACAACTGCCAGCATTGCTCAGTCTCTCTCTTAACTTACCTCTCCTCGGGTAGCAGACATCACCACAGCTTTTTCCCCCAGGAGTTCACTGCAGTCCTCTTCTGCACTGGTCACATGTTGGTGACATCATCGGTCCTTCTCAACCACTGCCTGTTTTACTGGTCACATGACCTGTGATGTCACCACAGGTCCTTCAGCATTTCCTTTGCATTAGATTCAATTGTATTGCCAACCTGAGGATGGCAATACAGTTGTATCTAGCTGGCAGGCAGGACATTCAGGGCCTGGGACAAAACATCAGGGGCCCAGGCCCCAAATGTTTTAGCCTAGCAACGCCTCTGCTCTGACATATAAAAAGGCTCAAAACCCTTTAAAATTAATCCAGACCTAGGAGCAGAGAACCCCAAAGGTCCTAACCTGTGCCATATAATGGTCTTAACTTGTCTGTGGTCCCACCGCTGCCCTGTTCCTAGCCTGCTGTGATGTGCTGTTCAAGCAGATGTGAATTCTTTGGCCTTTGATTGGCCACTGTGGTCACGAGGCCAAGCCATTTCCTGGTATTTTGGGGTCTAGAAGCGGCTGGAAGGGTGCAATAGTGCGGGATTGCAGTTAGGTGAGTTTTTTTTTAATTGGGCACAGGCGAGGACCATTGGAGATGTCAGTTCCTAGGCCATAAAACCTATTTAATTCTAGATGTGGCTGCTACTCTCCATTTCCTGATCCTACAGTTTCTTGACAAGTCATGAAATTACTACCTGCGGCAGTTCTATATCATTAAGATGACCGTAGATTTCAGATGTCAGACAAATGCTTGTTTGACCTCCTCATATACAGTCAGGTCCATAAATATTGGGACATCGACACAATTCTAACATTTTTGGCTCTATACACCACCACAATGGATTTTAAATGAAATGAACAAGATGTGCTTTAACTGCAGACTGTCCGCTTTAATTTGAGGGTATTTACATCCAAATCAGGTGAACGGTGAAGGAATTACAACAGATTGCATATGTGCCTCCCACTTGTTAAGGGACCAAAAGTAATGGAACAGAATAATAATCATAAATCAAACTTTCACTTTTTAATACTTGGTTAAAAATCCTTTGCATTCAATTACAGCCTGAAGTCTGGAACGCATATACATCGCCAGACGCTGGGTTTCATCCCTGGTGATGCTCTGCCAGGCCTCTACTGCAACTGTCTTCAGTTCCTGCTTGTTCTTGTGGCATTTTCCCTTCAGTTTTGTCTTCAGCAAGTGAAATGCATGCTCAATCGGATTCAGGTCAGGTGATTGACTTGGCCATTGCATAACATTCCACTTCTTTCCCTCAAAAAACTCTTTGGTTGCTTTTGCAGTATGCTTTGGGTCATTGTCCATCTGCACTGTGAAGCGCTGTCCAATGAGTTCTGAAGTATTTGGCTGAATATGAGCAGATAATATTGCCTAAAACACTTCAGAATTTATCCTGCTGCTTTTATCAGCATTCACATCATCAATAAATACAAGAGAACCAGTTCCATTGGCAGCCATGCATGCCCACGCCATGACACTACCACCACCATGCTTCACTGATGAGGTGGTATTCTCTTCCCATCACTCTGGTACAAGTTGATCTTGGTCTCATCTGTCCATAGGATGTTGTTCCAGAACTGTGAAGGCTTTTTTAGCTGTCGTTTGGCAAACTCTAATCTGGCCTTCCTGTTTTTGAGGCTCACCAATGGTTTACATCTCGTCGGGAACCCCCTGTATTCACTCTGTTGAAGTCTTCTCTTGATTGTTGACTTTGACACACATACACCTACCTCCTGGAGAGTGTTCTTGATCTGGCCAACTGTTGTGAAGGGTGTTTTCTTCACCAGGGAAAGAATTCTTCGGTCATCCACCACAGTTGTTTTCCGTGTTCTTCCGGGTCTTTTGGTGTTACTGAGCTCACCGATGCGTTCCTTCTTTTCAACAATGTTCCAAACAGTTGTTTTGGCCACACCTAATGTTTTTGCTATCTCTCTGATGGGTTTGTTTAGTTTTTTCAGCCTAATGATGGCTTGCTTCACTGATAGTGACAGCTCTTTGGATCTCATCTTGAGAGTTTACAGCAACAGATTCCAAATGCAAATAGCACACTTGAAATGAACTCTGGACCTTTTATCTGCTCATTGTTATTGGGATAATGAGGGAATAGCACACACCTGGCTATGGAACAGCTGATAAGCCAATTGTCCCATTACTTTTGGTCCCTTAACAAGTGGAAGGCACATATGCAAACTGTTGTAATTCCTACACCGTTCACCTTATTTGGATGTAAATACCCTCAAATTAAAGCTGACAGTCTGCAGTTAAAGCACATATTGTTTGTTTCATTTCAAATCCATTGTGGTGGTGTATAGAGCCAAAAATGTTTGAATTGTGTCGATGTTCCAATATTTATGGACCTGACTGTATATGCACACTTGGCTCAGCTGAGCAAGCATCTGTTCTCAGTGGTAAGTGGGACCTAAGACGCTACCAGACAAGTCTCCTTTCTTCTCTCAGATTCTACTGAGAGAGACTTTAGTCTGATAGAGAGGAAAGAGGGCCTTAACTCCCATCCTTGCTGAAATCTATACAATGCTATATGGGGGAAGAATTGCATTGTCAAACTGTTGGAACTGTGTTTTGCTATAGTTGGATGTACTACAACTCCCATTTTGCAGTACAGTAAAGAGAGACATTTATTCTGTTTAATCTGGTGTGCTTACTGACTGTTGAACTATACGCTGGCTATTGTGCATCACACTCTACATGCCTTGCCTTGCACCCATCCAAACATCTAACATCACGGGCACCCCAGCTACCAGCAGGCAGAAGCCCCAGACTCATGGGTGTGCCCCAAGGGAAGAGAGAGTGCCCTCTCCTTACATTGCATTGGCCCTAGGGAGCAACAGAGAGAGGACAGCCACTGTGATAGACTGTTATAACAGGAGCTACTACCACTCCAATCATCCGCTCCAGCTCCTAAAGGGCTCACTGCACATGAACGTGTGACTGAAGAAGGCTTGGACTGGCCCACCGGGGAGCCGGGGAAATCCTCGGTGGGCCCCAAATGAGCAAGTGAGCTTCTGTGAGCGTCTGTGATAAGCCCCGCCCCCTGTACACAGTAGGATGCATGCTGCCTGCGATTCACCTTAAATGAGAAGGAGGGCTCCATACCAGTGCTGATTCATGGGAACTGACGAGTTTTGTGTATTCAGGACTCCTGGTCAGTGAGGCTGTTTCCACATGATCTGATTTTCATAAAATTACTGCGACCAAGAGTTCTGATTGGTCTAAAACCTGTCAGTAGCACTGACAGCCTCTCCTCCAATGAGGCAGCTCTGCTAGAAGGACTGCTGCCTGTGTGATCAGTCTGGAGCCCAGCCCTGCTTCTGCGAGGGGGAGGTGCCTGGCTCAGGACCTGGGGACACAACTAGCAATACAGAGGGCCATGAGGTGAGGAAGGAATCTACATGTATTGTAATTGGTTTAAAAAAGTGCCTGCATGTATGATAGTGTGTGTATGTAAGAGTGCCTGCATGTACTAAAGTGTGTGTATGTAAGAGTGCCTGCATACATTAAAGTGTGTGTATGTAATAGTACATGCATGTATGAAAGTGTGTGTATGTAAGAGTGCAAGCATGAAGTACAGTATGTGTTGAGCTAGTACTACAAGGTGGCTGTGGCTGCAACACACGTTGTGCAGCCAAAGACTGTTGCAACACTATACTACACTGCAACTAGTAAAAGATAATATGGTCGAGCACAGTCACACAAAATCCAACCTATTGGATTTCTTGTGACTTTCGGATTGAGATTGTAAGAAAAGCACAGGTCGCACCTATATGACACCTTTCATTTTAACTCACTGCAATGTACTAGTGTGCTGCTGTGATCCTTGGTTGCACAGCACATTGCGGGCCAAAATCATGGTGGAGCCTTAAAGGCGTTATCAGATTATTATTATTATTATTTTTTTATTTCATGTTCCAAACTTGATTTGAGGAACAACTTTTTCATTGGAACTTATTAAATATTGCTTACTGGGCCAGTGCTCCTTGGTCTTCCAGGATCATGTGCTGTACATTGCACATGTGATCTTAGCCTAGTTACAACCCACAAAGCTTGTGAAAGATTGTGCATACAGCAAAACAAATACAGTCATGTGCAGAAGGCCTAAAAGAGTGCCAGCATATGTAGAACTATGAGTGTAAAAGAGTGTCAGTATGTGTAGAAGTATGCATGTAAAAGAGTGCTGGCATGTGTACACGTGTGTGTGTAAAAGAGTGCCGACATGTGTACAAGTGTGTGTGTAAAAGAGTGCCAGCATATGTAGAACTATGAGTGTAAAAGAGTGTCAGTATGTGTAGAAGTATGCATGTAAAAGAGTGCTGGCATGTGTAGAAGTATGCGTGTAAAAGAGTGCCGACATGTGTACAAGTGTGTGTGTAAAAGAGTGCCGACATGTGTACAAGTGTATGTGTAAAAGAGTGCCGGCATGTCAAGAGGAGCGTGCAAAAAAGTACTGGCATGTGTAGAAGTGTGTGTGTAAAAGAGTGTCGGCATGTGTAGAAGTGTGCATGTAAAAGAGTGACGGCATGTGTAGAAGTGTGCGTGTAAAAGGGTGCTGGCATGTGTAGAAGTGTGTGCAAAAGAGTGCCGACATATGTAGAAGTGTGTGTGTAAAAGAGTGCCGGTATGTGTAGAAATGTGCGTGTAAAAGAGTGACGGCATGTGTAGAAGTGTGCGTGTAAAAGGGTGCTGGCATTTGTAGAGGTGTGTGTGTAAAAGATTGCCGACATATGTAGAAGTGTGCGTGTAAAAGAGTGCCGGTTTGTGTAGAAGTGTGCGTGTAAAAGAGTGCCGGTAGATGTGCATGTATCTATACACACAGCTCGGTTCATTTACTGTATATATACAAACAGCTCGGTTCTGTTACTGTATCTATACACAAGGCTTGGTTCTATTACTGTATCTATACACACTGCTTGGTTCTATTACTGTACCTATACACACAGCTCGGTTCTGTTACTGTATCTATACACACAGCTCGGTTCTGTTACTGTATCTATACACACTGCTTGGTTCTATTACTGTACCTATACACACAGCTCGGTTCTGTTACTGTATCTATACACACAGCTCGGTTATGTTACTGTATCTATACACACTGCTTGGTTCTATTACTGTACCTATACACACAGCTCGGTTCTGTTACTGTATCTATACACACTGCTCGGTTCTGTTACTGTATCTATACACACTGCTTGGTTCTATTACTGTACCTATACACAGCTCGGTTCTGTTACTGTATCTATACACACAGCTCGGTTCTGTTACTGTATCTATACACACAGCTTGGTTCTGTTACTGTATCTATACAAACAGCTCGGTTCTGTTACTGTATCTATACACACAGCTCGGTTCTGTTACTGTACCTATACACACAGCTCGGTTCTGTTACTGTATCTATACACACAGCTCGGTTCTGTTACTGTATCTATACACACAGCTCGGTTCTGTTACTGTACCTATACACACAGCTCGGTTCTGTTACTGTATCTATACACACAGCTCGGTTCTGTTACTGTATCTATACAAACAGCTCGGTTCTGTTACTGTATCTATACACACAGCTCGGTTCTGTTACTGTATCTATACACACAGCTTGGTTCTGTTACTGTATCTATGCATGCAGCTTGGTTATATTACTGTATCTATACACACTGCTTGGTTCTATTACTGTATCTATACACACTGCTTGGTTCTATTATTGTACCTATACACACAGCTCGGTTCTGTTACTGTATCTATACACACTGCTTGGTTCTATTACTGTATCTATACACACTGCTTGGTTCTATTACTGTATCTATACACACAGCTCGGTTCTGTTACTGTATCTATACACACAGCTCGGTTCTGTTACTGTATCTATACACACAGCTCGGTTCTGTTACTGTATCTATACACACAGCTCGGTTCTGTTACTGTATCTATACACACAGCTCGGTTCTGTTACTGTATCTATACACACTGCTTGGTTCTATTATTGTACCTATACACACTGCTCGGTTCTGTTACTGTATCTATACACACTGCTTGGTTCTATTATTGTACCTATACACACAGCTCGGTTCTGTTACTGTATCTATACACACTGCTTGGTTCTATTATTGTACCTATACACACAGCTTGGTTCTATTACTGTACCTATACACACAGCTCGGTTCTGTTACTGTATCTATACACACTGCTTGGTTCTATTACTGTATCTATACACACTGCTTGGTTCTATTACTGTACCTATACACAGCTCGGTTCTGTTACTGTATCTATACACAAAGCTTGGTTCTGTTACTGTATCTATACACACTGCTTGGTTCTATTACTGTATCTATACACACTGCTTGGTTCTATTACTGTATCTATACACACAGCTCGGTTCTGTTACTGTATCTATACACACAGCTCGGTTCTGTTACTGTATCTATACACACAGCTCGGTTCTGTTACTGTATCTATACACACAGCTCGGTTCTGTTACTGTATCTATACACAAAGCTTGGTTCTGTTACTGTATCTATGCATGCAGCTTGGTTATATTACTGTATCTATACACACTGCTTGGTTCTATTACTGTATCTATACACACTGCTTGGTTCTATTACTGTATCTATACACAAAGCTTGGTTCTGTTACTGTATCTATGCATGCAGCTTGGTTCTATTACTGTATCTATACACACTGCTTGGTTCTATTACTGTATCTATACACACAGCTCGGTTCTGTTACTGTATCTATACACAAAGCTTGGTTCTGTTACTGTATCTATACACACTGCTTGGTTCTATTACTGTATCTATGCACGCAGCTTGGTTCTGCTGCTTTATCTATGCATATAGCTTGCCTCTGTTACTTATCTAAGTACAGAGCTTCGTATTGTCATGATATCTACAGGTGAAACTCAAAAAATTTGAATATCGTGCAAACTTAAAAGGTGAAACTAATATATGAGATAGACTCATTACATGTAAAGCGAGATAGTTCAAGCCTTTATTTGTTATAATTTGGATGATTATGGCTTATAGCTTATGAAACCCCAAAGTCTCAATTTTGAGGTACCCTTTGCTCAGGGGGTTGGGATTAATTAGCTGACTAGAGTGTGACACTGAGCCTAGAATATTGAACCTTTTCACAAAGTTCTAATTTTAAGCTACATTAATGCAATTCCTTTTAATTAGCATTACTGAAATAAATGGAGTTTTGCACGATAATCTAATTTTTCTAGTTTTACCTGTAAGTACTGAGCTTGAAGGGGGTGCCTAAGTTAAATTTTTTGAGGCCAAAATACAGAAAGGTTGTTAAAATAAAAAAATAAAAACACTACTCTGTTCTCTCCACCAGGTTGCAGCTGGGACATAATATTTTTGATTGACTGCTGCGGTACCGTACTTGACTGCTGTAACTACTCAGCGATCTCAGTGGTGTGCAGCACCAAGGCCAGTGATTGGCTGCAGCAGTCATGTGTGCTGTTACACTACAGCTTCCTACTGTACATAAAGGATTATCTTAAAGGATGTTGATGAAAATTGGAAAAACCCCTTAAGTATCAATATTTGCATGAAACTATAGGATGGGCCCCTAGAGTCACTTCTACTGGTGGCACTTGGCACCCCAGTCCGACACTGGACTGAGGCATAAGTCTTTCCACTATGCCTTTTCTTTTGTTTGTATCCAATCTGTATCCAAGCTGTTACTCCGGTACTGCTCCTGGGATTCTGCAGGGGATAGTTGTTGGCAGAGCTGCTCCTGTACATGCATCAGACCCAGTTCTCTCTGGCCCATCACTCTCTACACTTGCATTGCTCTCTTTCTGTCTCCAGGGTCTTCACTGCAGGGTTTTGTGCCCTAAAGGTTCTGCTAAATTACAAAATTCCATAACTAAACACAGTTATGACACTAGGTGGCAGCAAAGCAATAGACACACTAGATCAGGCTCTATGAAATAGATACACATTACAGTCAAATACACTCATGAGTATTACAGCAGATAATGGTTACAAATTCAAAGGCCAAGTAACATATAAACTAGCTATACACATACTAGTTATTAATAATCTCACACCTTTTTAAAGAGGGGCCTCTCTCCACACCTCCTTTCCTAATTCCCACCCCCTTCCTGGTTTAACAAATTCAAATTCAAAATCAAATGTTCAGTCAGACAACCATGCTGGTATCATTTATCTACAGGTGGACAACTGTCATGCTGCATCTGTCATCTGGACAGAGAGCTGGGTTTGAGCCATTTTCCCTTGGTCTACGAGTAAAGAACTTCACTGCTCTATTGCAAAACTGCCTCATCATTGCCTCCACCGCTGCAGGGGACCCTCCTAATTCATCACCGTCAAGGGCACCCCAAGCCACCATCAGGCAGGAGGTGCGCCCTTCCCATCACAAAGTCCCTTAATAGCCAGAGGCTATGAAGATTCTGTTTGTGGCCGAATTATATAAAACATAACCTTTATCATTTCTTCTCTTAAAATATAGAAATAAAAGGAAAAGTGAAAAAATATAATAATAAAGCCCTAAATAGTATTAAAATGAGCAACTGCATATAGTGTTGTGATTTCTTGATATCCATCAGTTTCGACAGATAATAATGCTGGTCTTAGCAGCCTGTTGGCAGTGCAAGTGTTAATTTTCACACTATCTCTGCCTCCACACTTGATAGATTGTATCTTCTATCTTGGTTTATTTGTTCACTCCTTTATTATTAACTGGTTACTAAATAACAGGTCAGTTATTCTTGTGTCACTATCTCTGCTTCGTTACTAATCTTCAGAGCATATGTTCCCACCTCTGTCTTATTTTGAGGGGGGAGAAAGAGAGAGAATTTTATTTGCTTTAATTTTCAGCTATCTCTCTATGGCCCCTTTCACACGGGCGAGTATTCCGCGCGGGTGCAATGCGTGACGTCAACGCACTGCCCCCGCAGTGAATCCTGACCCAATCATTTCAATGGGGCTGTGAACATGAGCGTTGTTTTTTCACGCAGCACTTGTGCATTACGTGAAAATTGCAGCAGGTTCTATATCCTGCGTTTTTCACGCAACACAGGCCCCATAGAAATGAATAAGGCTGTGAGAAAATCGCATAGCATCCGCAAGCAAGTGCGGATGCGGTGCGTTTTTCACGCATGGTTGCTAGGAGATGATGTCAGTAAATAGGGATGAGCAACCCCGGACCCCATTAAAGTCAATTTACTGTATTATTTTCCCTTCTAACATGGGATCACGTGGTGAGAGCGGTTACCAGTGGCGTAACTAGAACTGACTGGGCCCCACACCAAATTATTGAATGGGCCCCCCACCCCTCATGGGCAACTTCTTCACAACCCCCCCCTCCCCCTATGCAAGCCCCAGTCCTGCAGATAGTCAAAATCACTCACTCAGACCAGGCCCTGCTGCGACTTCGTCCGTTTCCCACACATATACTGCATATCATGTCCCTGTATAATACTATTGTGGGGGCCCTTTTACAATTTAGTCCTCATCTCAGGTGGGGCCCTTTTGAGTTCAGGCCCTGCAGTAGCTGCGTCCCCTGATTCCACTATAGGTACGCTCCTGCCTTTCACAATATTACAGCTATACACACTATACAATGCCAATAAAAGGTCTGTTACCATAATTACAAGAAAAATGCAAAAAAAAAAGTACTCAAAACAAATATAATTAGGGAGAGTTTACATTTCTGTTTCATTTTCCGTTCTTCTGATGTGTCAGAAGAACGGGGGGAAAAAACTAAACTGGATGTATCTTTAAAAAAAAAAAAAAAGGATCCTGTAAACAAATGGATCCTCTTGCATCCGTTATGCACATTTGGCATCCGTTTGAGCCATTTCTGAGATCTGTTCTATCAGACGGAAAAAAGTACTGCGAACAGGAGTTTTCTTTCTATCTAAAAAACGGATCTCAGGTAGAAATGGCTCAAACGGATGCCAAATGTGCATAACGGATGCAACAGGATCCATTTGTTTACAGGATCCTTTTTTTCTGTTCTTCTGACGGATCAAAGAACCAAAAATGAAATGGAGATGTGAACTCTTGCTTACTTGAATACACAGAATAAAATAGCATAACCAATTTCAAGCAAGTACAGGAATAGCATCCACTGGGCAGTGTATTTCCCCTATGCATCCTCAGTATGGGGCTGAATGTATGAATATACACAGACATTCATTATATAGTCTTAGGCCTGTTTCTCATTTCACATATGCATTTTATGCATTGAAATTTCCACCAAATGCCTCCACTGGTGAGATAACTAGGTTCTGTTACATATATATATATATATATATATATATATATATATATATATATACAGTATAATAGATAGATAGGAGAGAGATAGATAGATAGATACAGTCAGGCCCATAAATATTGGGACATTGACACAATTCATTTTTTTTTTGCTCAATACACCACGACAATGGATTTGAAATGAAACAAACAAGATATGCTTTAACTGTAGACTGTCAGCTTTAATTTGAGGGTATTTACATCCAAATCAGGTGAACGGTGTAGGAATTACAACAGTTTGCATATTTGCCTCCCACTTGTTAAGGGACCAAAAGTAATGGGACAGAATAATAATCATAAATCAAACTTTCACTTTTTAATACTTAGTTGCAAATCCTTTGCAGTCAATTACAGCCTGAAGTCTGGAACGCATAGACATCACCAGACGCTGGGTTTCATCCCTGGTGATGCTCTGCCAGGCCTCTACTGCAACTGTCTTCAGTTCCTGCTTATTCTTGGGGCATTTTCCCTTCAGTTTTGTCTTCAGCAAGTGAAATGCATGCTCAATCGGATTCAGGTCAGGTGATTGACTTGGCCATTGCATAACATTCCACTTCTTTCCCTTAAAAAACTCTTTGGTTGCTTTTGCAGTATGCTTTGGGTCATTGTCCATCTGCACTGTGAAGTGCCGTCCAATGAGTTCTGAAGCATTTTGCTGAATATGAGCAGATAATATTGCCCGAAACACTTCAGAATTCATCCTGCTGCTTTTGTCAGCAGTCACATCATCAATAAATACAAGAGAACCAGTTCCATTGGCAGCCACACATGCCCACACTATGATACTACCACCACCATGCTTCACTGATGAGGTGGCATGCTTAGGATCATGAGCAGTTCCTTTCCTTCTCCATACTCTTCTCTTCCCATCACTCTGGTACAAGTTGATCTTGGTCTCATCTGTCCATAGGATGTTGTTCCAGAACTAGGAAGGCTTTTTTAGATGTCGTTCGGCAAACTCTAATCTGGCCTTCCTGTTTTTGAGGCTCACCAATGGTTTACATCTTGTGGCGAACCCTCTGTATTCACTCTGGTGAAGTATTCTCTTGATTGTTGACTTTGACACACATACACCTACCTCCTGGAGAGTGTTTTGATCTGGCCAACTGTTGTAAAGGGTGTTTTATTCACTAGGGAAAGAATTCTTCGGTCATCCACCACAGTTTGTTTCCATGGTCTTGTGGATCTTTTGGTGTTGCTGAGCTCACTGGTGCGTTCCTTCTATTTAACCACTTAAGGACCACAGGTTTATACCCCCCTAAAGACCAGGCCCTTTTTTACAAATCGGCACTACACTACTTTCACCGTTTATTGCTCGGTCATGCAACTTACCACCCAAATGAATTTTACCTCCTTTTCTTCTCACTAATAGAGCTTTCATTTGGTGGTATTTCATTGCTGCTGACATTTTTACTTTTTTTGTTATTAATCGAAATTTAACGATTTTTTTGCAAAAAAATGACATTTTTCACTTTCAGTTGTAAAATTTTGCAAAAAAAAACGAGATCCATATAGAAATTTTGCTCTAAATTTATAGTTCTACATGTCTTTGATAAAAAAAAAATGTTTGGGTAAAAAAAAAATGGTTTGGGTAAAAGTTATAGCGTTTACAAACTATGGTACAAAAATGTGAATTTCCGCTTTTTGAAGCAGCTCTGACTTTCTGAGCACCTGTCATGTTTCCTGAGGTTCTACAATGGCCAGACAGTACAAACACCCCACAAATGACCCCATTTCGGAAAGTACACACCCTAAGGTATTCGCTGATGGGCATAGTGAGTTCATAGAACTTTTTATTTTTTGTCACAAGTTAGCGGAAAATGATGATTTTTTTTTTTTTTTTTCTTACAAAGTCTCATATTCCACTAACTTGTGACAAAAAATAAAAACTTCTATGAACTCACTATGCCCATCACGAAATACCTTGGGGTCTCTTCTTTCCAAAATGGGGTCACTTGTGGGGTAGTTATACTGCCCTGGCATTCTAGGGGCCCAAATGTGTGGTAAGGAGTTTGAAATCAAATTCTGTAAAAAATGACCTGTGAAATCCGAAAGGTGCTCTTTGGAATATGGGCCCCTTTGCCCACCTAGGCTGCAAAAAAGTGTCACACATCTGGTATCTCTGTATTCAGGAGAAGTTGAGGAATGTGTTTTGGGGTGTCTTTTTACATATACCCATGCTGGGTGGGATAAATATCTTGGTCAAATGCCAACTTTGTATAAAAAAATGGGAAAAGTTGTCTTTTGCCAAGATATTTCTCTCACCCAGCATGGGTATATGTAAAATGACACCCCAAAACACATTCCCCACCTTCTCCTGAGTACGGCAATACCAGATGTGTGACACTTTTTTGCAGCCTAGGTGGGCAAAGGGGCCCATATTCCAAAGAGCACCTTTCGGATTTCACAGGTCATTTGTTACAGAATTTGATTTCAAACTCCTTACCACACATTCGGGCCCCTAGAATGCCAGGGCAGTATAACTACCCCACAAGTGACCCCATTTTGGAAAGAAGACACCCCAAGGTATTCCGTGAGGGGCATGGCAAGTTCCTAGAATTTTTTATTTTTTGTCACAAGTTAGTGGAAAATGATGATTTTTTTTTTTTTTTTCCATACAAAGTCTCATATTCCACTAACTTGTGACAAAAAATAAAAACTTCCATGAACTCACTATGCCCATCAGCGAATACCTTGGGGTCTCTTCTTTCCAAAATGGGGTCACTTGTGGGGTAGTTATACTGCCCTGGCATTCTAGGGGCCCGAATGTGTGGTAAGGAGTTTGAAATCAAATTCTGCAAAAAATGACCAGTGAAATCCGAAAGGTGCTCTTTGGAATATGGGCCCCTTTGCCCACCTAGGCTGCAAAAACGTGTCACACATCTGGTATCTCTGTATTCAGGAGAAGTTGAGGAATGTGTTTTGGGGTGTCTTTTTACATATACCCATGCTGGGTGAGATAAATATCTTGGTCAAATGCCAACTTTGTATAAAAAAAATGGGAAAAGTTGTCTTTTGCCAAGATATTTCTCTCACCCAGCATGGGTATATGTAAAATGACACCCCAAACACATTCCCCACCTTCTCCTGAGTACGGGGATACCAGATGTGTGACACGTTTTTGCAGCCTAGGTGGGCAAAGGGGCCCATATTCCAAAGAGCACCTTTCGGATTTCACAGGTCATTTTTTACAGAATTTGATTTCAAACTCCTTACCACACATTTGGGCCCCTAGAATGCCAGGGCAGTATAACTACCCCACAAGTGACCCCATTTTGGAAAGAAGAGACCCCAAGGTATTCGCTGATGGGCATAGTGAGTTCATGGAAGTTTTTATTTTTTGTCACAAGTTAGTGGAATATGAGACTTTGTATGAAAAAAAAAAAAAAAAAAATTTTTCCACTAACTTGTGACAAAAAATAAAAAATTCTAGGAACTCGCCATGCCCCTCACGGAATACCTTGGGGTGTCTTCTTTCCAAAATGGGGTCACTTGTTGGGTAGTTATACTGCCCTGGCATTTTCCAGGGGCCCTAATGTGTGGTAAGTAGGTAAATGACCTGTGAAATCCTAAAGGTGCTCTTTGGAATGTGGGCCCCTTTGCCCACCTAGGCTGCAAAAAAGTGTCACACATGTGGTATCGCCGTATTCAGGAGAAGTTGGGGAATGTGTTTTGGGGTGTCATTTTACATATACCCATGCTGGGTGAGAGAAATATCTTGGCAAAAGACAACTTTTCCCATTTTTTTATACAAAGTTGGCATTTGACCAAGATATTTCTCTCACCCAGCATGGGTATATGTAAAATGACACCCCAAAACACATTCCCCAACTTCTCCTGAGTACGGCGATACCAGATGTGTGACACTTTTTTGCAGCCTAGATGCGCAAAGGTGCCCAAATTCCTTTTAGGAGAGCATTTTTAGACATTTGGATACCAGACTTCTTCTCACGCTTTGGGGCCCCTAGAATGCCAGGGCAGTATAAATACCCAACATGTGACCCCATTTTGGAAAGAAGACACCCCAAGGTATTAAATGAGGGGCATGGCGAGTTCATAGAAATTTTTTTTTTTGGCACAAGTTAGCGGAAATTGATATTTTTAATTTTTTTCTCACAAAGTCTCCCGTTCCGCTAACTTGGGACAAAAATTTCAATCTTTCATGGACTCAATATGCCCCTCACGGAATACCTGGGGGTGTCTTCTTTCCGAAATGGGGTCACATGTGGGGTATTTATACTGCCCTGGCATTCTAGGGGCCCTAAAGCGTGAGAAGAAGTCTGGAATATAAATGTCTAAAAAATTTTACGCATTTGGTTTCCGTGAGGGGTATGGTGAGTTCATGTGAGATTTTATTTTTTGACACAAGTTAGTGGAATATGAGACTTTGTAAGAAAAAAATAATAATAATTCCGCTAACTTGGGCCAAAAAAATGTCTGAATGGAGCCTTACAGGGGGGTGATCAATGACAGGGGGGTGATCAATGACAGGGGGGGTGATCAATGACAGGGGGGTGATCAGGGAGTCTATATGGGGTGATCACCACAGTCATTGATCACGCCCCTGTAAGGCTTCATTCAGACGTCCGGATGCGTTTTGCGGATCCGATCCATCTATCAGTGGATCCGTAAAAATCATGCGGACGTCTGAATGGAGCTTTACAGGGGGGTAATCAATGACAGGGGGGTAATCAATGACAGGGGGGTGATCAGGGAGTCTATATGGTGTGATCACCACAGTCATTGATCATGCCCCTGTAAGGCTTCATTCAGACGTCCGGATGCGTTTTGCGGATCCGATCCATCTATCAGTGGATCCGTAAAAATCATGCGGACGTCTGAATGGAGCTTTACAGGGGGGTAATCAATGACAGGGGGGTAATCAATGACAGGGGGGTGATCAGGGAGTCTATATGGGGTGATCACCACAGTCATTGATCACGCCCCTGTAAGGCTTCATTCAGACGTCCGGATGCGTTTTGCGGATCCGATCCATCTATCAGTGCATCCGTAAAAATCATGCGGACATCTGAATGGAGCTTTACAGGGGGGTAATCAATGACAGGGGGGTGATCAGGGAGTCTATATGGTGTGATCACCACAGTCATTGATCATGCCCCTGTAAGGCTTCATTCAGACGTCCGGATGCGTTTTGCGGATCCGATCCATCTATCAGTGGATCCGTAAAAATCATGCGGACGTCTGAATGGAGCTTTACAGGGGGGTAATCAATGACAGGGGGGTAATCAATGACAGGGGGGTGATCAGGGAGTCTATATGGAGTGATCACCACAGTCATTGATCACGCCCCTGTAAGGCTTCATTCAGACGTCCGGATGCGTTTTGCGGATCCGATCCATCTATCAGTGCATCCGTAAAAATCATGCGGACATCTGAATGGAGCTTTACAGGGGGGTAATCACCACAGTCATTGATCATGCCCCTGTAAGGCTTCATTCAGACGTCCGGATGCGTTTTGCGGATCCGATCCATCTATCAGTGCATCCGTAAAAATCATGCGGACATCTGAATGGAGCTTTACAGGGGGGTGATCAGGGAGTCTATATGGGGTGATCACCACAGTCATTGATCATGCCCCTGTAAGGCTTCATTCAGACGTCCGGATGCGTTTTGCGGATCGGATCCATCTATCAGTGCATCCGTAAAAATCATGCGGACATCTGAATGGAGCTTTACAGGGGGGTGATCAGGGAGTCTATATGGGGTGATCACCACAGTCATTGATCATGCCCCTGTAAGGCTTCATTCAGACGTCCGGATGCGTTTTGCGGATCGGATCCATCTATCAGTGCATCCGTAAAAATCATGCGGACGTCTGAATGGAGCTTTACAGGGGGGTGATCAATGACAGGGGTGTAATCAATGACAGGGGGGTGATCAGGGAGTCTATATGGGGTGATCACCACAGTCATTGATCACGCCCCTGTAAGGCTTCATTCAGACGTCCGGATGCGTTTTGCGGATCCGATCCATCTATCAGTGGATCCGTAAAAATCATGCGGACGTCTGAATGGAGCTTTACAGGGGGGTAATCAATGACAGGGGGGTAATCAATGACAGGGGGGTAATCAGGGAGTCTATATGGGGTGATCAGGGGCTAATAAGGGGTTAATAAGTGACGGGGGAGGGGGTGTAGTGTAGTGTAGTGGTGCTTGGTGCTACTTTACTGAGCTACCTGTGTCCTCTGGTGGTCGATCCAAACAAAGGGGACCACCAGAGGACCAGGTAGCAGGTATATTAGACGCTGTTATCAAAACAGCGTCTAATATACCTGTTAGGGGTTAAAAAAAACACATCTCCAGCCTGCCAGCGAACGATCGCCGCTGGCAGGCTGGAGATCAACTCTCTTACCTTCCGTTCCTGTGAGCGCGCGCGCCTGTGTGCGCGCGTTCACAGGAAATCTCGGCTCACGCGAGATGACGCCTATTGGCGTTAGTGTGACCTGGGAGCGCCGCAGAAATGACGCCTTTCGGCGTTAGCGTGGCGGGAAGTGGTTAAGAATGTTCCAAACAGTTGTTTTGGCCAGGCCTAATGTTTTTGCTATCTCTCTGAAGGGTTTGTTTTGTTTTTTCAGCCTAATGATGGCTTGCTTCACTGATAGTGACAGCTCTTTGGATCTCATCTTGAGAGTTGACAGCAACAGATTTCCAATGCAAATAGCACACTTGAAATTAACTCTGGACCTTTTATCTGCTCATTGTAATTGGGATAATGAGGGAATAACACACACCTGGCCATGGAACAGCTGAGAAGCCAATTGTCCCATTACTTTTGGTCCCTTAACAACTGGGAGGCACATATGAAAAATGTTGTAATTCCTACATCGTTCACCTGATTTGGATGTAAATAACCTCAAATTAAAGCTGACAGTCTGCAGTTAAAGCACATCTTGTTCGTTTCATTTCAAATCCATTGTGGTGGTGTACAGAGCCAAAAATGTTAGAATTGTGTCGATGTCCCAATATTTATGGACCTGACTGTAGGAGATAGATAGATAGATAGGAGATAGATAGATAGATAGATAGATAGATAGATAGGAGATAGATAGATAGATAGATAGATAGATAGATAGATAGATAGATAGATAGATAGATAGATAGATAGATAGATAGGAGATACACTGCTCAAAAAAATAAAGGGAACACTTAAACAACTCAATGTAACTCCAAGTCAATCACACTTCTGTGAAATCAAACAGTCCACTTAGGAAGCAACACTGAGTGACAATCAATTTCACATGCTGTTGTGCAAATGGGATAGACAACAGGTGGAAATTATAGGCAATTAGCAAGACACCCCCAATAAAGGAGTGGTTCTGCAGGTGGTGATCACAGACCACTTCTCAGTTCCTATGCTTCCTGGCTGATGTTTTGGTCACTTTTGAATGCTGGCGGTGCTTTCACTCTAGTGGTAGCATGAGACGGAGTCTACAAGCCACACAAGTGGCTCAGGTAGTGCAGCTTATCCAGGATGGCACATCAATGCGAGCTGTGGCAAGAAGGGTTGCTGTGTCTGTCAGCGTAGTGTCCAGAGCATGGAGGCGCTAACAGTACACAGGCCAGTACATCAGGAGACGTGGAGGAGGCTGTAGGAGGGCAACAACCCAGCAGCATGACCGCTACCTCCGCCTTTGTGCAAGGAGGAACAGAAGGAGCACTGCCAGAGCCCTGCAAAATGACCTCCAGCAGGCCACAAATGTGCATGTGTCTGCTCAAACGGTCAGAAACAGACTCCATGAGGGTGATATGAGGGCCCGACGTCCACAGGTGGGGGTTGTGCTTACAGCCCAACACCGTGCAGGACGTTTGGCATTTGCCAGAGAACACCAAGATTGGCAAATTTGCCACTGGCGCCCTGTGCTCTTCACAGATGAAAGCAGGTTCACACTGAGCACATGTGACAGACGTGACAGAGTCTGGAGATGCCGTGGAGAACGTTCTGCTGCCTGCAACATCCTCCAGCATGACCAGTTTGGCATTGGGTCATTAATGGTGAGGGGTGGCATTTCTTTGGAGGGCCGCACAGCCCTACATTTGCTCGCCAGAGGTAGCCTGACTGCCATTAGGTACCGAGATAAAATCCTCAGACCCCTTGTGAGACCATATTCTGGTGCGGTTGGCCCTGGGTTCCTCCTAATGCAAGACAATGCTAGACCTCATGTGGCTGGAGTGTGTCAGCAGTTCCTGCAAGACGAAGGCATTGATGCTATGGACTGGCCCGCCCGTTCCCCAGACCTGAATCCAATTGAGCACATCTGGGACATCATGTCTCGCTCTATCCACCAACGTCACGTTGCACCCCAGACTGTCCAGGAGTTGGCAGATGCTTTAGTCCAGGTCTGGGAGGAGATCCCTCAGGAGACCGTCTGCCACCTCATCAGGAGCATGCACAGGCGTTGTAGGGAGGTCATACAGGCACGTGGAGGCCACACACACTACTGAGCCTCATTTTGACTTGTTTTAAGGACATTACATCAAAGTTGGTTCAGCCTGTAGTGTGTTTTTCCACTTTAATTTTGAGTGTGACTCCAAATCCAGACCTCCATGGGTTGAAAATTTTGATTTCCATTTTTTAATTTTTGTGTGATTTTGTTGTCAGCACATTCAACTATGAAAAGAACAAAGTATTTCAGAAGAATATTTAATTAATTCTGATCTAGGATGTGTTATTTTTGTGTTCCCTTTATTTTTTATGAGCAGTGTAGATAGATAGATAGATAGAAAGATAGATAGATAGATAGATAGATAGATAGATAGATAGATAGATAGATAGATAGATAGATAGATAGATAGATAGATAGATAGATAGATAGATATGAGAGATAGATAGATAGATAGATAGATAGAATAATAGATAGATAGATAATAGATAGAAAGATAGATAGATAGGAGATAGATAGATAGATAGATAATAGATAGATAGACAGATAGATAAAATAATAGATAGATAATAGATAGATAGATGGATAGACAGAATAATAGATAGATAGATAGATAGATAGATAGATAGAAGGATAGATAGATAATAGATAGATAGATACATAGATAGATAGACGGATAGATAGATATGAGATAGATATGAGATAGATAGATAGAATAATAGATAGATACATAGATAGATAGGAGATAGATAGATAGATAGGAGATAGATAGATAGATAGATAGATAGATGATAGATAGATAGACAGATAGATAGAATAATAGATAGATAATAGATAGATAGATGGATAGACAGAATAATAGATAGATAGATAGATAGAAGGATAGATAGATAATAGATAGATAGATAGATAGATAGATAGATAGATAGATACATAGATAGACGGATAGATAGATATGAGATAGATATGAGATAGATAGAATAATAGATAGATAGATAGATAGATAGATAGATAGATAGATAGATAGATAGATAGATAGATAGAGCAAAAGAAGGCAGCACTCCAGATAATGATGAAAAAGTGGACGGTTTATTCACTCATCAGCATAGCTCATCAGCTCATCAGTGAATAAACCGTCCACTTTTTCATCATTATCTGGAGTGCTGCCTTCTTTTGTTCTATTATCCATACATGAGATCTTGGTCGCAGGTCTCTCAGGAGGATATTTTTGCACCCGTTTGTTTCTTTTTTTGTGTGCTGCTTCTTTCCTTTCTGTTTTGTAGATACATAGATAGAATGATAGATAGATATGAGATAGATAGATAGATAGATAGATAGATAGATAGATAGATAGATATATAGATAGAATAATAGATATATAGTTAGTTAGATAGAAAGATAGATAGATAGATAGATAGATAGATAGATAGATAGATAGATATGAGATAGATAGAATAATAGATAGATAGATAGATAGATTGATAGATAGACGATAGATAGATAGATAGATAGATAGATAGATATATAGATAGAATAATAGATATATAGTTAGTTAGATAGAAAGATAGATAGATAGATAGATAGATAGATAGATAGATATGAGATAGATAGATAGATATGAGATAGATAGAATAATAGATAGATAGATAGATTGATAGATAGACGATAGATAGATAGATAGATAGATAGATAGATAGATAGATATAAAGATAGATAGATGATAGATAGAATAATAGATAGATATGAGATAGATAGAATAATAGATAGATAGATAGATAGATAGATGATAGATAGATATAAAGATAGATAGATAGATAGATAGATAGATAGATAGATATGAGATAGATAGATAGATAG